>NW_027627055.1:0-19821 GCF_034508935.2 Berghia stephanieae
CCTGCTCCACTCACTTTTCTGAATTAGGCATTTATTGGTGTTTTTATTAATTCAAGACCATCTTACATAATAATAAATAACTACTCAAGTAACAATGGGATTATTACAAATATTTGTGTGCGTATTATAAAATGTATGTTCTAAGCTCATGCCAAATTTTATTTCTCTTGTTAAATTTTCAATGCCCGTATCCAAGGAGTTACCTTTGCCCATTGATTTGACTGCGCATGAAACTGGTGCCTTTTCTTCAAAGTCGACTTTTTCAAATCTTGGTTTTTAAACTCTCCCTACTTCTATCGGTCATATCTCAGCAATGAATAATCAGAATTTTATAAATTTGGTATCAAATTTTTAGGCATGATATAAATTGAAAACCCCGACTTAATAGCATTTTGAGGCGTAGGGTGACAAATATGACCTTGATTCCTTCCACCAGGATGCCCTAGAGAATGACTTTGTCAAGGGTCTTCTAGAATCCACACTGGGTGTGTCAGCCACTAATGTCCTCACTGGCCTGGACGCTCTTCAGTCCAACAACTTTGACAAGGACGACCTGACTGCCCTCCAGGCCGTGGCTGAGATCATTTCCAACTACACCTCCTGTATTGAGATGGATCGGTTCATACCCATTGCCACAGAGAAGGACCTGGAGTTGGAGGCTTACAAACTCAATCTTAACAAAACCTTCTGGGGAGGTGAGCCTGTCATCTGTACTGTACAACTGTCCTTGTGTTACAACTCTCTCTCTCTCTCTCTCTCCTTTCTCTCTCTCTATCTTTCTCTCCCCCTCTCCCCCCCCCCCTTCTCTCTCTCTCTCTTTCTCACTGTCCCTCCATGCACGTGTATAAATATCAAGCAGCCAATAACTGCCTTATCCTTCCAGGAATCGTGTTCACCAACACAGAAGTCCCCAACCCTAACACAGGCAGACGTAAGAGACAGTCTGACCCAGACATCCCAAAACACGTGACCTACAAGATTCGAATGGATGTGGACAACGTGATGGACACTGCCAGACTCAAGTCCAGGTCAGTCACAGCTTGGCTGGAATAGACTCAGAGTTTACCCCTGATTCCTCTTGCATTAAACAAACAGCAGCAGTTGCTAGCCACCCTTTACATAGGATGCTAGTATTTTCTGCCTGATCTGACAGACTCTCTTTGGTGGAGTTTCTTGATCTCCCATGGCGGGCAGGGAGTTTTTTGTTGGTGTTGTGTCTTCTAGTTCCTTATATCTGATCTCTTTGTCCATGTTGTTTCTGATTGGACTCGGCTGGGAGGGAAACAGTCAGATGTGTAGGATTGGTTTGGGAGAGGATATTGTTTTCCTTGTAAATCATCTCTCTGTTTTGTCCTTGCATAGTTTTTGTTTTGAATTTAATTTTTGTAAACATTTGAGTGTATTCCTCTTAGTGGAGACCTGTGTTTGTGTCTGGTTGAAACTTTAAGGTGATGTTAGTACATGAATTGTGTGCTCTTTGAATCTACAGTTGTTCCCTATTTGAACCAGTCGCCATTGTCTTTCCTTTTTTGAGTGCTTTGAACTGTAAATGTAGCATTTTGACTCTCACATACCTGCCATACTTGACAAATCTTACGAATTTTAGACAAATTTCTGAGCCAATTACGAAAATACGAAATTGTATGGAAAATTACGAATTTTGAATTCTCAGTAATTCTTAAATAATGATAACTACTTTTTCGTCTTCTTCTTCTACTACTACTACTACTACTACTACTACTACTACTACTACTACTACTACTACTACTACTACTACTACTACTACTACTACTACTACTACTACTACTACTACTACTACTACTACAGACCTGCCGTTCATACCGATTAATCGGTACCATACCGATTTGCAAGACCTTTTTTTCGTATTTACCGATTTCCCGATTTACTTGCCGATCGTACCGATTTCACCAAGTGACCAAGGGCCCGCAACCCTCCACCCCTCTCTTTTACGTTTACTTTGTGCTTTACGTTGCACGTTAAAATTTTCAAGTCTCGTGAACTTTGACCCCTCCCGCGATACCTCGATAGATCACATGACGTAGCGAGCCTCTTTGTGATGCCCTCACACAGATAGAAAACACACACGGCGCGTTATTTAGTTTTCATTTCCTTTGTGAAGCGACAGCGAGCTGTACTGGTAAACCACCGCGGTCCCTGGCTTCTGCCTCGTTACCAAGTGCCACCATCTTTAAATAAGTTAGTAGTCAGATTGCCAGATTGGCGTTGTGCGTGCCATTTTGGGTGTTGGGGAAAAATAAGGAGGGGGGGGGGGGGGTGTGACGCTTTGGTTAGTTTGAGTGACAAGTGTCAAATTGTGACACTTGGGATCGACCAAAAAGGTAAGGAGGCTATTAAAGCCTTATGTTTTCTTAATAAATATTGTTTTTACGTCTCATACTGATTTTTTTCCCCAGATACTGATTTTTTTACAATGTCACACTGATTTCCTTTTTCGTGAAGTGGCAGGTCTGCTACTACTACTACTACTACTACTCTGTCGTTGCTTTTAAAAACACAGTAATGCAATGTTAACCAAATAGCACATACTGTATTCTTCAATAAAACGGCAGTACTACTACTATTACTACTACGACTACTACTACTACTACTACTACTACTACTACTACTACTACTACTACTACTACTACTACTACACTACTACTACTACTACTACTACTACTACTACTACTACTACTTACTATACTACTACTACTTATACTATATTACTACTACACTCATATTACGACTATTATCTACAAAAAAAAATTTAAAATTGATAGTGAAAATAATAGTAATAATAAAGCAGGCCTGTAAATTTTCCGCATTTCGACAATTCGCTCAGCGGAAAACAAAAATTTAACAAATTGAAGGAAAAGAGGAAAGCACTTCACTCAGTCATCCTCCCATGGCCTAAGAGGCAAGTAAAGCACACCAACAGTGTTTCTTCATCTCCCTTTGCAACTTTGAAGCCAACTTCATGGTGAATCTGTATGTTTTAGGGGTTTAATAATAGTCATGTTTTAAGCCTCTGTTTGTCCTAAGTATACTTTTTCATTTTGTTTCACAGCCTATTGAATTGGTAAAATTCTAAGAAAATATTCCGGGAAATGGGGATCTTTGCTCATGTTATATTGAAAAAGCTTTGGCTTCAGGGGACGTTGTCTCACTGACCACCTACCAGTGCTCTGCCCTGGACTTGGACCCAATTATGCTTGGGGGATTTTCAGGCAATTTTTTCAGGGGGCAGATGCAGGCCTGATCAAGCTTTTCTACAGCATGACAAGTAATCATCAATGTCAAATTGTGGTTGTTTATACTAATTTCTTTGTCAAATGACTAAAAATTGACATAGAAATGACTAAATTTGAAGTTGTCAATTTGGCAGGTCTGCTCCCATCTTATTCCTAATGCCTGAATGACCTAAAAGTGAGGCCCATTAATAAATCAATTCCAAAACTTGTTTGTTGTTTGTTTCATCCATTAGTTTTGGTAGGTTTTGGTCCAATACTTTTATCCTTTATTGGATAGAAAAAATCCTCCTTGTGCCGGCTTATTATACATTTCCTTCTCTGTTTTAAAGTTATTGTAATCCACGATATCTCTCTGATTGTCTCCCCTTGTCCAGTATGTACAAGATGGCAGCAGAAGATGGGTTTGTAGAAGACATGCGTTATTTGCGTGGCTTCATCTACCTACAGGATATCCTAGACAACTCTATCATTGAATTCCACAAAAACCCAGTCCTGAAAACACCAGGACTCAAGATACAACAGATGCCTTTCCCGTGTCACCATTATGACAGGTAAGACTTGCCTGCTGGATTTAATGCTGTGTGAAGAGTGAGACCATATAACAAAATGTGGCTATCTGCTCTAGTGCTATGACACTCTCCTTCACACCATAAGATCCAGGTTTTGATTCCCACTCTGAGCTAAGTCCTTGAAAAAGGCTCTTTACTCACATTCTTTCACTGTACTCAGGTGTAAAATAAGTACCTGGCTGTTGACAGCGTTGTCTCTGTCCGAAAAAAAATCCTGATCTCGCCTATCAGGCATCGTGTCTCGTCCTACATGTTAAGTTTTGCTGTTGACTAAGGACCTTTGTAAAGCGCTTTGATCACGTTTAGTGGATGTAAATGCTCCAATATTATAAAGAGCATAGATGTGGATGGACGTCTGAAGGGAGACAAAATCAGGCTGATTAGGAAATTCACCCTGATGTCTCTCTTGTCTAAATGTTGTTGGTTCGACAATGTCTTCCATCTGTCATCAGGGTCTACTCACTAATCATGCTATTGTGGACTGGCTTAGATTTATAGTCTCTCGTCATCTATGAATTGAAGCCGTATCCCATTTGGTCCGTTACTAAACGTGTTGTCTCTTATAGAAAACATTCTGGTCACAAGTGTCCTTGGGTAAGGCACTTTATGGACATAACCCTTCTTGACTCAGGTGTGCATGAATACCTTGCTACAGGCAGTGCCTGATATTGTACCAATGCTCTAACAGAATGGATGCCTTACAGATGGCTGACTTTGCTATAGAAACCTTGATTTTTTTTTACTGTCTGATTGGTTTGTAAACCATGAATTCATTCCTTTGACAATGTTCCCATTCCAATTCATTTTAGCTTTGTGTTCATGCTTAGTTCGTACCTCGTGCCCATCATGATGACCTTTGTCTTCCTGGCCTCCATCGGCTCAGCCACCAACAACCTGACCTATGACAGGGAGAATGGCCAAGAACAGGTAAGCCACACCGATGTCAAAGACACCACATTGCCATATCTACAGTCGTGGCCAAAAGTTTAAGACCAAAATAAATGAATTAAGAAACATTAAATCTAAACCTTGTGAAACAAGGAAAAATTAACAAACTCACTTCGAATGATTAAAAATAGTATTGAATACCTTGACTGAATCTTTGAGCCATATTTCAGTATTTTGTATGTCCACCTTTTGCTTTGAGGACAGCTTTGATCCGTCGAGACATGCTGGAAATCAGGCTTGGGCAATATTCTAGAGAAAGCTCTTGACTCCAAACATTGTTGATTGCTTCAACAAGGGCTTTACTGTTCGCTGCCTGTTTGTCTGCAATCTTGTTTTTCATGTAGTGCCACAGATTCTCTATCGTGACCTTGTTCTTCGAAAGAAAGTCCTGAACAATTTTTGATCTGTGGCAAGGGGCACCGTTCGTTCATGAATATATTATACTAGTGTGACTGCAGATTAGAATGCAGTTTGTCTTTCTGTAGTTCCAGGTATTTTTGGCCATTCATCGTTGTTCCAGGATCCAACAAATATAGACCGGCATTTCCTGACTTGGAAAATGCATCCCAAATCATTTGGCTTGGCGGGTGTTTCATGGTCTGGACTGTATGCTTTTCATCATACTGTTTACCAGCTGGTCTTCTCACGTTATATTTACGAACAACAAACTGTTGCACAGTTGATTCGTCTGCAAACATGACGTTACCCCATTGCTCTTCAGTCCAATGTTTGTGCTTCTACGCAAATGCCAATGGTTTCTGTTTTATAATTTGGGTCAGTCTGGGTTTTCGAGCTGGTTTGTGAGGTCAGAGGCCGAAATCATCAGTCAAGCCTCTTGAGACTGAATGTTTTGGCATGAGGCAGTAAGATTCTTCGAAACCACTGTCCTAATGATCCTATCAGCTCTGGGAGAAGTTTTCATTAGGCGGCCAGTTTTGTCTCTGTCTTTAAAAAAATGCCTTCTGATCGGTACTTTTGAATAGCATTGTGCACTGCATTCTTGCTGCACCCTACCTTGCATGATAAGTCACGTTCTGTGTACCCTTCAATGAATAATGTCATCATTTGAGCCCAAACAATGCTAGAAATGGATGGATTTTTGCCCATTTATGTGCTGTCCACAAAGTTCAATCAAGTGACTATAAATTGCTTCAGAATGTCAATATGAACATCAGCCTTTTCTGTCAGCTATCAAAATTGCAGAATAAACATCTTTTATTGAAATGAGTTCATTTCCTGTGCTGCACCAGAGAGTGCGGTGCGAAAATGAAAAAAATAGCTTGATGAGAGTTTTTCAAAGCTTGGTCTTAAACTTTTGGCGATGACTGTAGCTCAATACACTATTCAGTCTCTCATGTTGAACAAACAAATGTATGGGATTGTCCAATCGTTTGAAGACGAGAAATAACAAGAACTGATACATTTCCAAATATGATTTCAACCATGATAATATAATGGTTGTTTCCAGCTATGCCACTGATACATCCAGGAATCCCTAGTCCCATCTGTGGTAGTGCTCCAAGGGTGAAAACAAGTCATCATCTTATAGTTCCATCTGTGGTAGTGCTCCAAGGGTGAAAACAAGTCATCATCTTATAGTCTCATCTTTGGTAGTGCTCCAAGGGTGAAAACAAGTCATCATCTTGTAGTCCCATCTTTGGTAGTGCTCCAAGGGTGAAAACAAGTCATCATCTTATAGTCCCATCTTTGGTAGTGCTCCAAGTGTGAAAACAAGTCATCATCTTATAGTCCCGTCTGTGGTAGTGCTCCAAGGGTGAAAACAAGTCATCATCTTATAGTCCCATCTTTGGTAGTGCTCCAAGGGTGAAAACAAGTCATCATCTTATAGTCCCATCTTTGGTAGTGCTCCAAGGGTGAAAACAAGTCATCATCTTATAGTCCCATCTGTGGTAGTGCTCCAAGGGTGAAAACAAGTCATCATCTTATAGTCTCATCTTTGGTAGTGCTCCAAGGGTGAAAACAAGTCATCATCTTATAATCCTATCTTTGGTAGTGCTCCAAAGGTGAAACCAAGTCATCATCTTATAGTCCCATCTGTGGTAGTGCTCCAAGGGTGAAAACAAGTCATCATCTTATAGTCCCATCTTTGGTAGTGCTCCAAGGGTGAAACCAAGTCATCATCTTATAGTCCCATCTGTGGTAGTGCTCCAAGGGTGAAAACAAGTCATCATCTTATAGTCCCATCTTTGGTAGTGCTCCAATGGTGAAAACAAGTCATCATCTTATAGTCCCATCTTTGGTAGTGCTCCAAGGGTGAAACCAAGTCATCATCTTATAGTCCCATCTGTGGTAGTGCTCCAAGGGTGAAAACAAGTCATCATCTTATAGTCCCATCTTTGGTAGTGCTCCAATGGTGAAAACAAGTCATCATCTTATAGTCCCATCTTTGGTAGTGCTCCAAGGGTGAAAACAAGTCATCACCTTATAGTCCCATCTGTGGTAGTGCTCCAAGGGTGAAAACAAGTCATCATCTTATAGTCCCATCTTTGGTAGTGCTCCAAGGGTGAAAACAAGTCATCATCTTATAGTCCCATCTGTGGTAGTGCTCCAAGGGTGAAAACAAGTCATCATCTTATAGTCCCATCTGTGGTAGTGCTCCAATGGTGAAAACAAATCATCATCTTATAGTCCCATCTTTGGTAGTGCTCCAAGGGTGAAAACAAGTCATCACCTTATAGTCCCATCTGTGGTAGTGCTCCAAGGGTGAAAACAAGTCATCATCTTATAGTCCCATCTTTGGTAGTGCTCCAAGGGTGAAAACAAGTCATCATCTTATAGTCCCATCTGTGGTAGTGCTCCAAGGGTGAAAACAAGTCATCATCTTATAGTCTCATCTTTGGTAGTGCTCCAAGGGTGAAAACAAGTCATCATCTTATAATCCTATCTTTGGTAGTGCTCCAAGGGTGAAACCAAGTCATCATCTTATAGTCCCATCTGTGGTAGTGCTCCAAGGGTGAAAACAAGTCATCATCTTATAGTCCCATCTTTGGTAGTGCTCCAAGGGTGAAAACAAGTCATCATCTTATAGTCCCATCTTTGGTAGTGCTCCAAGGGTGAAAACAAGTCGTCATCTTATAGTCCCATCTTTGGTAGTGCTCCAAGGGTGAAAACAAGTCATCATCTTATAGTCCCATCTGTGGTAGTACTCCAAGGGTGAAAACAAGTCATCATCTTATAGTCCCATCTGTGGTAGTGCTCCAAGGGTGAAAACAAGTCATCATCTTATGTCCCATCTTTGGTAGTGCTCCAAGGGTGAAAACAAGTCATCATCTTATAGTCCCATCTTTGGTAGTGCTCCAAGGGTGAAACCAAGTCATCGTCTTATTGTCCCATCTGTGGTAGTGCTCCAAGGGTGAAAACAATTCATCATCTTATAGTCCCATCTTTGGTAGTGCTCCAAGGGTGAAACCAAGTCATCATCTTATAGTCCCATCTGTGGTAGTGCTCCAAGGGTGAAAACAAGTCATCATCTTATAGTCCCATCTTTGGTAGTGCTCCAAGGGTGAAACCAAGTCATCATCTTATAGTCCCATCTGTGGTAGTGCTCGAAGGGTGAAAACAAGTCATCATCTTATAGTCCCATCTTTGGTAGTGCTCCAAGGTTGAAACCAAGTCATCATCTTATAGTCCCATCTTTGGTAGTGCTCCAATGATGAAAACAAGTCATCATCTTATAGTCCCATCTTTGGTAGTGCTCCAAGGGTGAAACCAAGTCATCATCTTATAGTCCCATCTTTGGTAGTGCTCCAAGGGTGAAAACAAGTCATCATCTTATAGTTCCATCTGTGGTAGTGCTCCAAGGGTGAAAACAAGTCATCATCTTATAATCCCATCTTTGGTAGTGCTCCAAGGGTGAAACCAAGTCATCATCTTATAGTCCCATCTTTGGTAGTGCTCCAAGGGTGAAAACAAGTCATCATCTTATAGTCCCATCTTTCGTAGTGCTCGAATTGTGAAAACAAGTCATCATCTTATAGTCCCATCTTTGGTAGTGCTCCAAGTGTGAAAACAAGTCATCATCTTATAGTCCCATCTTTGGTAGTGCTCCAATGGTGAAAACAAGTCATCATCTTATAGTCCCATCTTTGGTAGTGCTCCAAGGTGAAAACAAGTCATCACCTTATAGTCCCATCTGTGGTAGTGCTCCAAGGGTGAAAACAAGTCATCATCTTATAGTCCCATCTTTGGTAGTGCTCCAAGGGTGAAAACAAGTCATCATCTTATAGTCCCATCTGTGGTAGTGCTCCAAGGGTGAAAACAAGTCATCATCTTATAGTCCCATCTGTGGTAGTGCTCCAATGGTGAAAACAAGTCATCATCTTATAGTCCCATCTTTGGTAGTGCTCCAAGGGTGAAAACAAGTCATCACCTTATAGTCCCATCTGTGTAGTGCTCCAAGGGTGAAAACAAGTCATCATCTTATAGTCCCATCTTTGGTAGTGCTCCAAGGGTGAAAACAAGTCATCATCTTATAGTCCCATCTGTGGTAGTGCTCCAAGGGTGAAAACAAGTCATCATCTTATAGTCTCATCTTTGGTAGTGCTCCCAGGTGTGAAAACAAGTCATCATCTTATAATCCTATCTTTGTAGTGCTCCAAGGGTGAAACCAAGTCATCATCTTATAGTCCCATCTGTGGTAGTGCTCCAAGGGTGAAAACAAGTCATCATCTTATATCCCATCTTGGTAGTGCTCCAAGGGTGAAACCAAGTCATCATCTTATAGTCCCATCTTTGGTAGTGCTCCAATGGTGAAAACAAGTCATCATCTTATAGTCCCATCTTTGGTAGTGCTCCAAGGGTGAAAACAAGTCATCACCTTATAGTCCCATCTGTGGTAGTGCTCCAAGGGTGAAAACAAGTCATCATCTTATAGTCGCCATCTTTGGTAGTGCTCAGTGTGAAAACAAGTCATCCTTATAGCCCTCTTGTATGCTCCAAGGTGTGAAAACAAGTCATCATCTTATAGTCCCACTTTGGTAGTGCTCAAGGGTGAAAACAATCATCATCTTATAGTCCCATCTTTGGTAGTGCTCCAAGGGTGAAAACAAGTCATCATCTTATAGTCCCATCTGTGGTAGTGCTCCAAGGGTGAAAACAAGTCATCATCTTATAGTCCCATCTTTGGTAGTGCTCCAAGGTGAAAACAAGTCATCATCTTATAGTCCCATCTTTGGTAGTGCTCCAAGGGTGAAACCAAGTCATCATCTTATTGTCCCATCTGTGGTAGTGCTCCAAGGGTGAAAACAAGTCATCATCTTATAGTCCCATCTTTGGTAGTGCTCCAAGGTGAAAACAAGTCATCATTTAGTCCCTCTTTGGTAGTGCTCCAAGGGTGAAAACAAGTCATCATCTTATAGTCCCATCTTTGGTAGTGCTCCAAGGGTGAAAACAAGTCATCATCTTATAGTCCCATCTTTGGTAGTGCTCCAAGTGGTGAAAACAAGTCATCATCTTATAGCCCCATCTTTGGTAGTGCTCCAAGGGTGAAAACAAGTCATCATCTTATAGTCCCATTTTGGTAGTGCTCCAAGGGTGAAAACAAGTCATCATCTTATAGTCCCATCTTTGGTAGTGCTCCAAGGTGAAAACAAGTCATCATCTTATAGTCCCATCTGTGGTAGTGCTCCAAGGGTGAAAACAAGTCATCATCTTATAGTCCCATCTTTGGTAGTGCTCCAAGGGTGAAAACAAGTCATCATCATTATAGTCCCATCTGTGGTAGTGCTCCAAGGGTGAAAACAATCTTCTATCATCTTATAGTCCCATCTTTTGGTAGTGCTCCAAGGGTGAAACCAAGTCGTCATCTTATAGTTCCATCTGTGGTAGTGCTCCAAGGGTTAAAACAAGTCATCATCTTATAGTTCCAGCTGGTCACAAATGTGTTTAGTCAAAAGTAGTCCGTCATAGCCACATGGTCCATCAATCCTGTTATACCCTGGCTTCTGTAGCATTAAATCCAAAGTAATAATGCTTGCTACCCTTTGTATTAGATCCTCTTCTATTGCAATAAAGAAGAAATGGTGAAATTTAAATAAAAGTTAATCTGTGCCTCTAGGGTTAAAGGTCATTGAACTTGTTCTTCAGCATTTTGTTTAGTGTAAATGTTGCTGCTCGAAGGTCGAAGAAATAAATAATAATGTGAAATTGAATGTGAGCTTCAATTTAATTACAAAAGCAGATCGATCTCATTCATCTGTGGTGTTTCATTCATCATGTTTTGTTGATAAAGGGGAAACCCGAAACGTTCATTCGATCTGTTTTTTTGTAATTAAATTGAAGCTTACATTCAACTTCACGTTATTATTTATAGCATTATGTTTAGTCTCTCATTATGTCCCTGAACTTTGACCTGGGGTTGAGAATAGAAACAGATGAAATATTTGTTCCATGGGGTTGTTTTGTACATTGATATAATATGCCATTTCCTCACCAGACACTGAGTGTGATGGGTATGATGTCAGGGCTGAACTTCCTGTCATGGTTTGTGACAACCATGATGTTGATGACTGTAGTGGTAGCCGTCTTGGCTGTGATGATGAAGTACACGGACATCTTCATCTACAGCAATCCCTTCATCATTTTCCTCTTCTTACTCACATTCTGCTTCAGCTCCGTCATGTTGTTGTAAGTACATTGGATTATTATCAAATACCTTTGGAAATATGACCTATGACCTATGACCCCTTCATTGTCTTATGAAGCAAAAGAGAGGAAAACCAGTCTGTGTTTGTGATAACTAAGTTGTTTTGTTCAATCTTAGTTCCAGGGCTAATCACAGAGTAGACCTTATGCCTTACCTTTAACAATGATGATAATAATATTATATCTTTATTGCCCTCAAAATAGTGACAATGTTGTCATTTGGTTACACATTTATAACAATACAATACATTGACGTAGACACACTCACCAATTATGCACACTAGTAATGTCGTAGTCATCGTCACCATCATCAGATCAACACACAGCCGTTTATTACACTAGAAATCTTTCACTTTAGTTTACTACTGCCTCACCCCCAATGGGAACGACCCACCGTCGATGACGGGGAGACCACCGTGTGGTTACGTCATAACAGATGTCCAGAACGTGAGAACTGGCCTATATTTATCCCTGCCGGTAGAATGCACCGCTTGGATTTCATTGTCAGTCAGGCTATAGGACAGATTTAGTAAAATCGTTCATTTTTACACTGCAATTGCTGACCATACACTTCTTCTATATTTTTCTATTTTATATGGATATAACGGCCACATTCTCATCTTCAAGACGCAATTATTTTCATTGATATCAAGAAATGGTGAGTATACTTTATTCTTTCTTGAAAAATGTATATTTTTCTATTTAAAATTAACTTGAAAAATATTTTTTATTGTTTAAAAAATTCAAATTGATGTTATCTGAGTTTTGTTACCCTAACACATGGTAGTAAATATAAGAGTAATAATCTACTTATAATATAGCATTTATTTCACCGATTTGTAATGACAGGTTTCTGCACAATGAATGTGTAAACACATCTTGTCTAATTCTTTGTTGGCTAACAAAATAGTCCCGTATTCAGACAAACTCCAGAGACATAAGAACACGAGTCGAATGGTGATGATAACGTTGTTGTTGTTGTTGTTGTTTTATGGTGATGATGATGATGATGTTGATGATGATAGCGCAGTAATAGTAGTAATCGTAGTAGTAGTAGTAGTAGTAGTAGTAGTAGTAATAGTAGTAGTAGTAGTAGTAGTAGTAGTAGTAGTAGTAGTAGTACACACACACGAGAGGAGAGAGAGAGAGAGAGAGAGAGAGAGAGAGAGAGAGAGAGAGAGAGAGAGAGAGAGAGAGAGAGCGTGTGTGTGTTTGTATAAAACTCATGTACGCACATTTTTAGCACGGAACGATTTTTATTGCATTGAACTTTGAACCTACTTTCACACGATTTGCCATTCCGTCTTCACGATTCGCACCTTCCCTCGATATTCTTCTACATCGCCCGTTGATACAGTCAACGGGCGTGAGAAAAGAGGGTAGATAGATATATTATGACATCATCAAAAAGCGATGTAATCAAAGGTGGCGGATGATTGTGTAACATCAAAAGCCCGGTGGACTGCTCTACAAGGCCGAACATTCGAGGGGATATGTGATTTGAGTGGGAGGGGCTTATTTGACTTTGCCGATGACCGACTGGTGGACGATTGAAATTATAATTGTCCTTTTTCAGCAGCCAATTGGAAATGGGTAATTGTAAACATCTGATTGGCACTCCATGGATAGAAAGCAGTTTGGATGTCACGGGATGAGATTGCTGGAGAGGTGGAGTAAATTTGAAATGAATTGAAAGTAATTTGAGGCGTTGTCTAGGTGTCAAATAAGACTCTCGCAGACCGGTGATAAATCAATTTTTTGGCCGCAAATGCTACAGTAAACTTCTTTCTCTATCTTATTTTTGCTAAAAATATTTCAGAGTGGGTATATAGGCGGATTCCATTTTGAATAACGGGCATTTAGAACTATATTTTAAAGGAAAATTATTACGTTATTATTATTAGCAGGCATCTAAGCGATCACTATCGTATTATTACTAACAATCAATAATATTATTATAACTCTTATTTTATTATTATCATCATCATCATCATCATCATCATCATCAATATCAATAATAACTAATGATTTTTTTTCTTTACTCAGATGAATGGTCATACTGAAAACAAGCATTGTCTCAATGCAAATGGCAAATGGACTCTGTCGAATAAGCTGTGAAGGGGCTCAAATGAGATATGTGGTTAAAAAACATTTCATGCAAACTGCTCCAGAATTAGCAAGTGAAGTTCCACCGGTGAAAAAAAAGAAAACAGAACGTTGGTTGATTAATTAGATTCTGTTTCTGTGACATGTAACAATCAGCTGTTACTTAAAATAATCGTGAGGTTTTACGTATGTTAATAAATATATTTATTTTTACCTATGATTGTCAATTTATTTTAAAATAACAGTTCATTTTGATTATCTGATCATTAATCTCTCCTCCCCCCCCCCCCCCCCCCCCCCCCCTTCCCGTCCTTTTCAATGCGTTTATCACGATTTTTTATTGTCAAAAAATGGATATTACTTATTTTTTTTACCATTATTATTATTATTATTATTATTATTATTATTATTATTATTATTATTAATATTATTATTATTATTATTATTATTATTATTATTATTATTATTATTATTATTATTATTATTATTATTATTATTATTATTATTATTATTATTAATAATAATAATAATAATATTATTATTACAGTGGTTATCAAGAGTAAGATAAATACACTGATATTTTATGATTATTACTAGTATTAGTATTACATCGATATCACGTGTTTCAACTGATTCACAATGATCATTTAATTTCTGTTATCCACGATGCTTCGGTTGTTCAATAAGCAGACCATTTTCAACAAATTTCCATTTTAAATACTATTAGCTATCTGGTCGGCGTCCTTTTTTGTTCTCGCAGCTCTGGAGAGAGAGAGAGAGAGAGAGAGAGAGAGAGTAAGTGTGTGTGTGTGTGTGTGTGTGTGTGTGTGTGTGTGTGTGTGTTGGTGTACATAAAACTAATTTATGCAACGTTTTACCACGAAACAATTTTCATTTTACCACCTCAGTTTAATCTCTCATCAGTTCTCTCTGACAATTGAACTTTGAACCTATAACTTTAACACAGTTACGTCATTCCATCTTCACGATTCGCACCTCATCGCAATATTCTTTTATGTTGACTCGTGGTACAGTCAACGGGGTTGAGAGAAGATAGATATTGAGTGACATCATCAAAAGCGATGTGATCAAAGCTGGCGGATGGTTATACAACATCAAAGACCAGTGACTGGTCTACAAGGCCTATCATATTCGTGGGTATGTGTGATTTGAGTAGGAGGAGCTATCTTGACTTTGCTGATGACAGACTGGTGGACAATTGAAATTAGAATTATAATAATAATAATAATGGTATAGATTTATAGTGCGCCAAACATCCCTTCATCAGGAGGGCTCTGGGCGCATAACAAAGATTAACTTAATAATGAAGCCCTAACACAGTACACGAACAACGCTAATTATACACATAATCAAAAGAAAGCCTGTCGGAATAAGAATGTCTTCAATCGACGCTTGAATTCCTCTAGTGAAGACGAAGAACGTATCTCTAGTGGTAGTAAATTCCACAACCTTGGACCAGAATGCTGAAAGGCGCGTTCACCAGCCTTCACTCGACAGCGGGGTGTTTTCAATTTGAGGTCGTTCGTTGATCGAAGCGATCGCTGTGGGTTATACCGTTCAACGAGGTTTGAGAGATATGCTGGTGACGAGCCCTCCAGGCATTTGAAAGCGATAGTTGAAGATTTATATTTAATCCGCTGGTCCACTGGCAGCCAATGCAGCTGCTGTAGTAATTCGGGAGCTGCAGTTTTTCTGTCTTTCTGTAGTACAACGCGGGCTGCCATGTTCTGTATTTTCTGGAGTTTGTTTATTTTGTCCTTTGTTAGACCAACAAACAGTGCATTGCAGTAGTCCATTTTCGGGAATAACAAAGATGTTACCAATTTGTTGCAAGTTTCCCTCTTAATAAATGGTCTGATTGTTCTGATATTTCTTAGAATGCAGATAGCACTTGTTCTCACATTGTTAATATGTTTGTTCATAGACAGATCACTCTCCAGGGTGATGCCGAGATTTTTTGCTGATGTTGTGAGTTGTATTTTATCATTATCGTTGATTGTCAGTGCCAGTGTAAATGGATCTGTCTTATTATTTGAACTAGCAATGAATAAGGCTTCAGTCTTGTCGCCATTTAATTTTAATCTATTTGCAGACATCCATCTCATCACATGGTTGATGCATTGTTCGTAAACAGTTATCTTTGAAACTATATCGGATTGCAAACACATGCTATATATCTGGGTATCGTCGGCGTACATATGGTAAGCGAGAGAATGTTGCTCTAAGATTCTCACAACAGGGGAAGTGTAAAGTACAAAAAGGACTGGACCTAAAACGGATCCTTGAGGTACACCAAAATGAAGGTCACACTCTGATGAAGTTACTTCCCCAATTAAAACTGATTGAGTTCTTTGAGTAAGATATGATGCAAACCAGTTTAGAGCAGTGCCCGATATGCCGAAAGTAACCTGTAGCCTTCGAAGTAGTATGGCATGGTCGATGGTGTCAAAGGCCGCCGAAAGATCGAGAAGACTAAGGATGGTGGTTTTTCCTTGATCAATAATTTGCAGCAAGTCATTTGTGATTCTCATCAATGCTGTTTCTGTGCTATGATTTTGCCGATAGGCCGATTGAAAGCACTCATCGAGGTTATTATGTTTCACGTGACAAGAAAGTTGTTTTAGTACAATCTTTTCTAGAATTTTGGAAATGAATGGTAGATTTGATACAGGCCTAAAGTTTTTAAAATTATCACTGTCAAGTCCCGCTTTCTTCAACAATGGCTTCACCAATGCTTTCTTGAAGCTTTCTGGAACAACTCCCTCCCTTAATGATTGATTAATCAATTCAGTGATGTAAGGTGCAAGTTCATCAATACACTCCTTCAAAAGGGATGTTGGTAAAGGGTCGAGCCTACATGATTTGCTAGGACTAGAGAGAATCGTTTTCTTTGTGTCATTTATTGAAATTTCTTTGAAAGATGTTAAGGGTTCACCATAAAAAGAGGTATATTCTGCTTCTGTTTCGTCTGTGTCAAGTTCACTCCGTATCGTTGTTATTTTATTCATGAAATACTCTACAAAGCAGTCCGCGAGTTGCTTGTCGTCAGTGTGGTGTGGCAGGCTTGTTTTGATCTCTTTGCCTAGAAGCTTATTTGAGATTTTATAAAATTCCTTCGGACTTTTTATGTTATCAACTTTATCAAGATAGTAGATACGCTTTGCCTTAATTGTCGCCTCTTTGAGTCTATGTTTGAATGATATGTAAGTTTCCTTATCAATTGTCACGCCAGATTTTTTCCATTTCTTCTCCGCTTTTCTTTTCTCTTTCTTTATACGTTTTACCTCCAAATTGTACCATGGTGATTCTTTTCTGATGTTCACAGATCTTGTTGTGAGAGGTGCGTGCTTATCCATAACACTAATAACTGCTTTATCAAAATTGTCAACACGAACTTCTTTCTCACGATATGTAGTTAGAGAGTGAGAGAGGTACGCTTTAAATAGTTCTATGTCAATTTTCTTCAAATCTCTCAAAACAACAAATTTTTTTGTTTTTGTGTCGTGTACTGTCCCCCCCTGATGCCAAAAGATATTAAATGATGGTCTGAAATGCAAAGATCATCTACATTGATAGGTGTCGCTAGTTGCATGTCAACGCTGGTCAATACCCAGTCAATAATGTGTCCACACCGATGTGTCTTTTCATTGACATGCTGTGTCATGTGATGAGACGAAAGTAGTTTATTTATATTTCTTATATCCGGTGTGTCTCGATCAAAGTGTAAGTTGAAATCTCCAACAATAATATTTTTCTTTGACTTCATGTCAAGGCGAAGAAGGAAGTCCTCGAATTCATCAATAAATAGTGATGTTTTTAATCTATTTTTTGCACTGGGTGGTGGCCTATATATTGAATGAAGCTTGACTGAGTCATGTTTAAAATCAATGACCATTCCTACCGATTCGAATGCCGAAAAATTGTTGACATCATGATTAAATCTAATGGTCAAATTTGACCTATAGACCACTGCAATTCCTCCCCCTCTCCTTCCTTTTCTCGGAAATGACTGAGTTGTATGTGTGAGTGGTGTTAAATCCGGCACAATTGCTTCATCCCCATTCTCCTTTAACCATGTTTCAATCATTATTAGAATGTCAATAGATCTCTCCTCAATCATATGTTTAATGTCTAATGTTTTATTGCGGCAAGACTGGGCGTTTATTGTCGCCACTTTTAAAATTTGAAGTGATTTCTTTTCACTCATAAGTGGTATAATTGTCTGTGTGGTAGGTGGCCGTGGTGTTTTATTTTTAGGGGTGGGCCGATGGCCACACTGTGTTGGGATGGCCCTTTGTTTTCGTATCCCTCCTCGACTCAATCGATGTTTCGGTTCACTTGTTTCAACACGGTGTTTGTATTTGCTTTCATAATCATAACAATAATTATCACTTTCATGGTGTAAAATGTATTCAAGACAATCGTTGGTTTTCATAAGACTTGTCATCGCGGTGGACTGTATGGTGACGTGTGTTTCATTTTCTAGATTCATAATACTGGGCATCGATGTTAGAGCACAGTGAACACTTGTAGTAAAATAAATAAACAACTTTGTTCATAAAATAAAACACTTGAAATTATTAAAATTTAGCATAAAATTCACGAATGATACACAAGTCCTTTGATAAAAATAAGAAATAATTATATCACTCAGAAGACTAAAACGTCACAATTCGATTGGTATAAAAATCCAGAATTGAAAATGTGAATAAACGCTAAAATAAATAGAAAACACAGTTGTCTTTATTCAGCAGCCAATTGGAAATGGGCAATTGTAAAAAGCTGATTGGACGCTCCATGGAAAGAAAACAGTTTGAGGGACATGAAAGGAAATTGCCGGAGAGCGTGGAGTGGGGAGGAGTAAATTATATTGAATGAATGATAGTAATTTGGGACGTTGGGAAGTTAATAAAACTCTCGGAGGCGATGTGTCAATTCTTTGGCCGCAAATGATTCAGTAAAATTCTTTATTCTTTCTTTCTTTTTTTAATTTCCTTTCTGTCAGAGTGGACATATAAAGGCGAATTCCAATGTTTTTTTAAACGGGCATTTCAAAAGCTATTTTAAAGAGAAATTATTGCGTTTTTCCAAAATTAGCAGGCGTTTAGGTGATAGCCACTATATTATTTTCATGAAAATGATCATTATCATCATCATCATCATCATCATCATCATCATCGTCATCATCATCATCATCATCATCATCATCATCATTATTATTATTATTATTATTATTATTATTATTATTATTATTATTATTATTATTATTATTGTTATCCTTATTATTATTGTAATTATTATCATCATCATCATCATTACTATTATTATTATTATTACTATTATTATTATTATTATTATTATTATTATTATTATTATTATTATTATTATTATTATTATTATATCGTTTAGATCTATACAAACGTCAAAGGAATGCATATAACATATCTTTTCCTAAGAATTGTCAATTGCCATTACTAAAACCAGTTCGTTTTGATTATTTGATCAACAAACCCCTACAATTCGGTGATCATGCATTTTTTTTATTGCTGTCAAAAAAGGATATTGCTGCACAGGTGAGCGGATATCTCAACAATGCTTCATTACAAAACGACTTTGATTATATATTTCTACTCTGTGAATATTGATGATTATTGCAGTATTTCTCATTTATTTGTATAAACTCAGATAACTATGTAATTTTTGATTATATCGTTTGAAGTAATTAAAATTTCTGACCCATTTTTATGGTTATTTCCTATAAAATCTAATCCCAAATGATCTACTAAAATTATATCAAATAAAAGTATGTAAATCACTAGTTATGACTCTAAAATATCTTATTGCAACATCTAATAGCATCTTTACTACGCTACTTTGAATTTGAGAAAAAAAAATCATCAAAATAGGAAAAATTGCTCAGTCGCCCTTTCGGCACAGGCCGTGACTCACCATCTGTTATGAACTAGCGTCCGGCAAAATTTACCTGTCGAACTAAAGTGAAAGCAGTAAACGGCTGTGAACAACATCATCATCGTCATCATCATCATCACAATAATCTTCCTAATATTTCCGTTACCATCCTTCACTTTCACCATTCCCCTACAACACCATCACCATCCTCATCATACTCCATATTATATTATTTATTATTTATATATATTATAATTGTATTATTATATTATTATTATTATTTTTTTATTATTATTATTATTATTATTATTATTATATCGTTTTTGAAAAAA
>NW_027627056.1:0-5534 GCF_034508935.2 Berghia stephanieae
AAGATTAAAAAACTTTGTAATATCGTATGGTGGTAACCATCATTGTCGACGACATCGTGTTGTCATCATCATCATCATCATCATCATCATCATCATGATCACCATCATCACATCATCATCATCAAAACAACAACAACAACAACAACAACAACAACAACAACAACAATATTAACAACAAGTACAACAATCGTCTCCACAACTATCATTCTAACCAACAGCACCACCAAAACCACTATCATAATTACATCCTCCCTCACCGCCTCGTCTTCCTCCTCCTCCTCCACCACCACCACCACCGCTACCACTATTCCAACCACTACCACCACCGCACAATCATTCTAACCACCAAGACAGCAGTAAAAATGATGCAATTCAGCTCTGAATGAAACTCGAGTCATATCGCTGTTGTTGCTTCTCGATGAAAACTTTAAGGTTACTACATACTACTGAAAACCAGTAATGTAACAGAAATATTAATCTCGCCGTTGAGGGATTAAAGCATCTCTTTAATTTTTCGAGTGAACGAAATGGACTTCTATTGTCAAGGTGTTGTCGCATTATGTCTCGTCGCTTTAGTTTTTTAGTTGTATTCTCTTTCGTGATTATTTTTGATTACGTTTGGAATAATTAAAATCTACTGGTATTGTCATTTCATTGTGAATGTGATTATTTGTGGTGAAATATTTTTTTTAAAGGTGAAAAAAAAATTATAATTAAAAAAAAAATATAAATAAATAAATAATATATATATATATATATATATATATATATATATATATATATATATATTATATATATATATATATATATATGACCGGATCATCTTTTGCCCAACCACTGTAAATAGGCTAGAACCGCCACTGGTCATAACAGTCATGCCTGCCCAAGCCGAAAGACAATTGCCTAATCGGACCTGTTCACCAATTAAAATGTTTAAGAATACTACATTAGTTTCTCCTTTCACCTTCATAAACATCCATCTGTCTTCACTCCTTGTCAATAAGATGTGACTCAGACAGCCTCATCCTCCTCATCCTCTTCACCATCACCAACGCTATTATCATCATCCTCATCATCATCTCATCATCATTCCTCACACGTCCCTAATCCTCATCGTCACCATTTCCCCCTGGTGCAGCTTTGTAACCAAATATACAAAGACCTCCTGGAACAATCTGACAAATTCTGCTCCGGCCCACTTAAATAATAAAATGAACTAAATATACCGATATCCGTGTCGCGTCATGTGTATATTATACTATGCTGGAAACTAAGACTGTCGCAAATCGTGGGTCGATGAGTCTTTTGCATTTAAACGGGAATCAAGACCCATGTTGTATGTATGCATTAAAAAATTATACACACAATAGTTGCTAAAAATCCCAAACAATTTCAATCGAAACAAGGGAAAATATACTGTAGGTCATTGTATATTAGCAACACTGATAAAAACTTAAGTATAAAAGTTAGTGCATCAACCTCACAACCATAAGTCGTTACCCATAGTCTCCAATCAATAAAGATCTAGAATCTAATATCATCAGAAATTCTTTCCAGAGATGGCAAAACTGTTGAAAACCAGCTCCCCCTTTATCCAGCGCAACTGTCTGATCGAAGGACTCCCTACTAAGTACGAAAATGTTAAACCACCTAGGTTAATGGTCCAAGTAACATAAAATGTTGTCAAATCAACCAATACAGAGTGTTAAGTAATGCCACTCTGAGTGAATACACCACGGCTCTTATTAAAGAGCGCCTGTCTAACGCCATATGTAAGGAGATGTCTATAAAATATCTAGTTTAAAAAGATTGTGAACAAAATATCCAACCAGGTCTATTAAGGATATGTATAATCCAAAATCAAGAGGTAAACCACCCCTACACAACAGATATCCCTGACACCCAGTATGCAAAGTTAGGTAATCCAGCAGAGATATATGACTAAGCGCATACTATCCCTGGCCCCGGCAAAGCTGAGGAAGCCATTCACAAAAAACCCAAAAGTTATCAGGGTCATCAAGGCACTTTGACCCTAGCAAATAACTGCCCACCTTACAAAGTCTAATAATCAGGCAAACAGTGATAGTTGACTGAGTGCATACTATCCCTGATCCGGAACAGAGGCTGACTAACAGTCAAAGCCCCGTCCCATACTACTATCCCTGTTCCGGAACTGAGGCTGACTACAGTCAAATCCCCGTCCCATATATCCCTGGTCCGGAACCGAGGCTGAACAAACAGTCAAAGCCCCGTCCCATACTACCCCGGTCCGGAACCGAGGCTGACAAACAGTCAAAGCCCCGTCCCATACTATCCCTGTCCGGAACCGAGGCTGACTAACAGTCAAAGCCCCGTCCCATACTATCCCTGGTCCGGAACAGAGGCCGACTAACAGTCAAAGCCCCGACCGAATAAAAATCAGACGTAAATAATCGTTTGATACAAACAATCTGGCTGATGAGGCCTAGACAAAGCACCTGACATCTAGGTCAGATAGTCTAAAGTATAACGGCAGAAAACCGTGCCGGTGACAGGGGACTTAGTGCACACTACCCCCGGGCCAGGGCAAAAGATTAAGCACCTAGAGTCCCGTAGGTCATTAGGACGTAATGACAGTAAAAAAGGATGATCAATCCTGGACATATAAGCTATGTCCGGAACCTCACAAAGGGTTCCCTGGCATTGACAAACTTTACCTATGCCTGCTCCAAACGCAAAATACCACGAGCGAAGCAGCATAGATCTACCTGAAAAATAAAAATAAAATATAACTATAGTATGACCCAAGCATTTGAGACACAAAACCGTCTCAAATGTCTAAAATATGAATGCCAAAAACTAAAAAACGGCAGAAAACCGTAACCATTGATAGATGACTTGCTTAGTCAATACTAACTCCGGTCCAGGCCAAAGGCTTGGGCAGCCAGAGTCTGGAAATGAGTGGGTCATACATAAAAAATTGCTTGATACAACAATCTGGCTGATGAGGCCTAGACAGAGCCTCCAAAACATCTAATGTCTGGGTTGTCTAACGTAAAAACGGCAGAAAACCGTGCCGGTGACAGGTGACTTAGTGCAAACCCCTTTACCCCGGGCCAGGACAAAAGATTAAGCACCTAGAGTCCCGTAGGTCATTAGAGTCGTAATGACAGTAAAAAAGGGATGACCCAATCCGGACCAAAATATAAGGTATGTTCGGAATCTCACAAGAGGGTTCCTTACATGTCTACTGATAGTACTGGTCTGCTCACAGCCAAGGTTCGATACATTCTACGGGGCCTTTCTTTTTTCTCTATATAACAGGTACCCCTGCGTCAGGCTGTAATGAAATGCAGTGTCGGTGACAATCAAAGGCATTCCTTTCTCGTCTTTCCCCCCAACCGTTTCCCCATCGGTGGGGAAGTGATGTCACTTTTTTACGTCATCAAAGAATTCCTTAACTGACCGCTCAACCATAAAACGACCGTTCTCCCGACTATGCTGTCTTTAAAGTAATGGATACGGTTAAGATACTGCTATTTACTACGAAGATAATTTTTTCCCCACACAAAAACGGTAAAAATTTCACCCATATCCACAAGTTGCAGCTTGAAAAGGAAAGGCAACTAGTAGAATACTGCTATTTTGCTGGGAAGAGGTTAAGAAGTTAAGTCATAGTTGGTGTGTGGGTAGTGCTGCCAGATGGCCACATGTAGATCAAAAATGACACACAGAGAATCGCGTATATATTATAAATTAAAATTTTCTTTTTAAAAAATAAAAACAAGTCTTTTCCTAGGTTAGTCCATAAAATAATCAAAATCGATGTCTTTAAGGAGGTCAAAGAAAATTGAAGTGTTTGGCCACGTGGGGTTCTATTTGGTCACTTTTGCAGTCTAAATTGGCTTCGAAGAACTTTGGCCATCTGGCATCCCTTTTGTGAGAACAGAGTTTAAGTATAAAACAACGCATGTTTGCCTCTTTAGTTTGTAAACTTCCAAAGAAAAGCGGTTGTGTATCATTCGTTTTTAAATGGAAATGTTTTAATTGATAGATTTCAGTGGATTTACACATGTGCAACTGTGCTTAGGAGTCATTATCACATCAATATGTTTTGACTTTGATTCCTAACATGTTACATTTACATGTTCTTGAAGTGAGTAAAATTACAGGATCAAATAAAAAATATATAGAAATACATGTCGCATAACCAAAGCATAATAATAATAATAATATTACAAACCTCCCTGGAGTCAGAACTAATCATAGTCATAGTGAAGTCATAGAAAATAGAACGATTCAAGTGAAATTAATTCATTATTTGTGATAGTGATGGAACACGGATTACACTAATACAGAAATGGTGAGTCTTGACCCCCAAAAAAAATCCGAAACTTTTGGGGTACATGAACCTTGTAACACAAAACTTTTGAACAGAAAACACCCCCCTCCCCCAACACCCCCCCCCCCAACACACACCACACATAACACCCCCAACCCCCCCCCCCCCCTTTCCAACCTCTCTTCCCAACGCAACAACATACATTCCAATACGAATTGAACTAGAGAGGTGGAGTCACATTCATTGTGATTTGTTTGGTAATTAAAAAATTAATCTCCTTCCACTGCTCCCCCCCCCCCACCCCAACCTCCTCTCTCTCTCCCTCACTCTCTCTCTCCTCCTCCACTCTCTCTCTCTCTCTCTCTCTCACACACACACACACCCCACACACACTCACATTCACTAATTGACGCAATGATAATCATAAATTAGGCAATGACGGATCAAATGTAGCGTGCACTATTATTGGCTTTGTCTACCTTGCCCTCCTCTTCTCCCAAACCTCTCACTCCTCTTGACTTGAATATGGGGTACTGGGTTTTTTTTTTGCTTTTCATGAGTAATTAATGGTCAATATACAAAAGCTGGGGTCTGGAAAACTGAACTCAATAAGGCATTTTTCAGACCTAGTTTTTGTTCTCAACCTATCTCTCTGCCGCAGTGTTTTTTTCTCTACCTATCCTCTGTCCGCGTCTATGTTTGGGTTTCCCCCTCTCTTCCTCCCTCCCCTCTTCTCTCTCTCCTCTCTCTCTCTCTCTCTCTTGTGTGGGGTGGTGGGTGTGGGGTGTGTGTGGTGTTGGGGCGTCTCTCCCTTTTATTGTGAAAAAATAGACGGGGAAAAACATGGAGGGAGGTCGAGATGAGGGGTGAGAGAGAGAGAGAGGAGAGAGAGAGAGGAGAGAGAGAGAGAGAGAGAGGGATTATTGATTTGATATGACGGAGAATACACGTTCGAAATACTTTTTAAAAAGAGAAACACAGAGGAGGGGGAGAGAAGAGAGAGGATTATTTTATTTGATATGACGGAGAATACACTAGAAAAACTATCAAAGAGAGAGAGAACACACAGAAAAGAGAGAGAGAGGGGGGGAGAGAGAGAGAGGGAAAAGAGAGAGAGGAGAGAGGTTTTTTATTTGATATGACGGGAATACACCCCGCGAAATAATAAAAGAAGAGAAGAGAAGAGAGAGGAAAAGAGAGGAGAGAGAGGGGA
>NW_027627057.1:0-5534 GCF_034508935.2 Berghia stephanieae
AAACATGGGTGGGGTGAGAGAATTTGAGTAAAAGAGTCTTTTAAGGCTCAACAATGCCCCGAGCGAGGCCAAACCCGGATTCTGACCCGAAAGGAGTGTCTCCAAAAGCCCAATAGCCCACCAAAAAAGTATGCGATCTTTCAGACCCAATGGGCCCCGGGGAGGGAGTTTATCCCGGGTTTTCTATGCGTAAAAACAAAATGGCAATTGCTTGTTTTATTTTGGTAGGACGAAATACTTTCCGCATCTTCAGGCCCCCTACCCAGCATGGGGTGGACAGGGGGGGGGGGGGGGGGGGGAGAGGAAAAAGGGAGAGAGAGAGAGAGAAGAGAGAGGAGGGGAAGAGGGGGGAGAAATCTCGACTGAGGGGGTATAAGGCCCCTTTGATTGTAAAAGGAAAGTCCCTTCCCCAAAATGAAATGGGGGCCCCCCCCCCCCCCCCCCCCCAAATACAGCAGCCTTGTCTGAAAACCGGGGGATTCTTTGAAATTTCTTTTGAAGTCCCAGGTTCTGAGTTTTTGAAAAGCGAGGGTCATTCAAGGTTCGTTTTTTAAAGGAAAAATATTTCACCCAAAATTTTTAAAAAAAAAAAAAAAAAAAAAAAAAAAACAAAGAAAAACAAACGGCTTTTTTTTTTTTTAATTTATTTTTTTTTTGAGACTCAAAGTAAGTACAATGCAAAATTCAAAAAAAACCACAAGTTTTTAAACCCTGCGTCTAAAAAAAAAAACCCCAAAACTTAAGTTTTAATAAAATAATATCCACTAAAAAGGTTAAAAGTTCTTTACAAGTGTTCCCTAGCCAACAAAGCATTTAAAAAAGTAAAAGGGGAAATAGAGCCCTTTTGGGGGGATAACATTACAAAATATTTTTTTTCTGACAGACACAAAAGCCAATTCTAAAATTTTCACATGAGTCGATGAGAGATGTGGTAAAGAGCTTTTTCAAGGACTCAAATGCGCCGTCAGAGGGGACTCGAACCCAGGCATTCCGAGCGAATGCGGCGCTCCCCCAAAAAAACATGTTTGAGACAAAATGGTATTTTATTAGCAAATTTTGTTTCTGAAATCAAATTTTTAGCAAAAATACATTTGAGCTCGATTTCTTGGAACTTTGAACTTTGCCCGGGGACCGCAAAGAGGAAATCGTGTGCAAAGATTTTTAAATCAAATAATTTTAATTCATTAATTGATCAATAATTAAATTCATTCATTCATTAATTTGATAGAGCCTTTTTCAAGGAGACAACTATCGACGCTTGGGAGGGAATGAACCCTGGACCCCTCGATCCGAAGATGAGTGTTTTTCCACCTGACCACATCGCCGTTTTGAGAGTTTAATCTATAAAATTTTTATGTTAATTTATCATAGTTTTTCTTGCGTTCATTCATTTATCCATTGATATGATATGCCATTCGGCCACCAATACATATATTAATTCAATCCTTTCATCATGTATTCGTCCGTTCCTGACACTTTGCATTCTTTCCGGATCAGTCTTTGCGCAATGCCAGACCCTTATTCATTTCGTTTTCTATTTAAATCGTGTTTAAACCATAATAAGTCTTCATCGGTTCTTCTTAAGATGTCACAGAAGAAGTTTTTATCCTTCCGTTGACCTCTTTTAGGATCTAGATTTGAGATTTTTTACTGGGTGAACAAATACTTCTTCATTGCTCCATGCTTTCTCATATCGGGTTCTTTTAAACTCGCCAACTAAATAGTACCCACGTAGCCGATAATGTTAGTGTCTGCCTGCGGAGTGAGCCAGCAAGCATTGTGGGGACGGAGAGTTCCTGGAAAACGTATTTGAAATAGGGAACAAAAAAACGGAAGTCGGCGGCCATATAAGACGGGTAAAAAAACAAATCGGCGTCCATATAAGCGACACAGTTTGCCCACACCCGCTGGACATTTGCATGAGGTTTTCTAAAACCAATCTCACCTTGTCCCAATTCTGGTATCGTTTTTGAGAGACTTGAGCAAGCGGATGGATTTTTGAATCGCGGGGTTTCCCATTGGCTTATTCCAAGGAACCAGTCAAAATCCGTGGTCATGTCCTCTAGTAAAGTTACTGTCTAAATTTACTATTTGATGTCTGTTTGGAACCAGGGGAGATGAAATGGCTGGTTGTAAAGGTTCCAAGTATTCAATATGACGTCATCACTGAGATATAAGTACCCTTTAGCGTTATAGTAATTCATTTTTAGTTGCAGCGCCCGGCGCAGTTGGTGTCCGTGATAACCTTGTCAATTTCCACATCGACAAAAGTTACTGGATTATCTTTTAATTTTCCCCTGGTAATTTTTTTCAAGAATTTGACACCAGATGCACAGTAAACAATATGTTTAAAATGGCGCCCAAATATAAACTCCAAATATTAATTGAGGGCAATAAGTTGGGGAAATGAAACTCACAACAGAACAACATTATTAAAAAATTTCAGGATGTTGTTTTGGAATCTCTCCAGAAAAATATGCTCCATTAATTGCACAAATATCTCGAAATACATTGGGTGGAAGAGTTTGTCCTTTAGGATCTGCCCTATGAAGAGATTTTCCTGAAGTAAAATAAATTACATTGCCAACATCGCTTACGTTTTGATATAACTTTCTCTAAAGGCGTTACTTTGAACTTGTTCAACAGTCTTATCCAAATATTGATGGACTCCTCTATAATTATTTTTGCTCATTGTCTATTAAATTTCTTTAACTAATCCGAAACTTACAGATATGCGCAAGCAATTCAAAAAAACTCGACTTTTCAGAACCCAATGGCCCGTCCACCAACGACTTTATTCCTTCTCTTCTCCTTGCTATCACATCAGCTATGGATTTCTGAGCGTTAACATGTTGGGCATTTATTTACTGCCGTTGGTTGTGATCTGAATTTGACTTTAGTGGCACAAATCCGATAACACCCTTTTGGTCCCCCCAGAGGATTCTGGACGAAAAAGAGTAGCACGCATTGGCTGATGACTCCGTCTGTGCTGTTAGATTTTTATTTTAGGACGCTAAAAGCACCATGACAGATTCCCAGGAACAAGAACGTTTTGGAAGTCTAAGGCAGCCCACAAATTCCCGCATCACAAAAGGGAGGGGAGCGTTTTTGGTCCATGTAGTTCTTGAAGTAGGGAATATGAAGTTGGAGGGGGGGGGTGGGGGGGGGGGGGCAAGGGAGAAAGGGAAAGGGGGTGTTTTGAATGGGGGGGGGGGTGGGGGGAGGGGTTGAAAAAAAAAGAAGATGAAAAAATGTAATTATAATCTGGGTGTTTATAAAAATTTATTTTTAAAAATATATTTATATATAAAATATTAAATATAAAAAATTTATATAATGTTAGTATTTTAAATAAAAATTTTATATATTTTTAAATATATAATCATATCACTATCTCATCATCATCTCATTTTATTTTTATTTTTTTTTATTATTATTATTTTTTATATTTTTTATTTTTATTATTACCCATCATCACTCATCCATCATCTCACCTCTTCTCATCCCCATATATCTCTATCTTCACAACTCACATCATCTCACTCATCTCATATCATCACCCTTTCATCATCTATCATCATCATCTTCGTTTTTTACTTCAATATTTGGTTATTAAACCCCCAATTTGACCCCATTTCCAAGGTGGGTGTAATTTTAAAGTTCTGAAAAAAAAAGGTAAAAAACAGTCCCCAAAACAAAGCGTAATGAAATAAAACAAGAAAAAAGCCCCCCCCCCCCCTCCTTTAAAGTAGCCCCAGGACTTTGGACCCAGCGAGACCAGATAAAATTTACCCCCCAATCGATTAATCAGCTCTCTGACAATTGTCCATATTTCTTACAGCGTGAAGGGGAATGGTTCGGATTTAGCGGTCTCAAAACGACTGAAAATCCAAAACACAAAAATAGGGCTTTCAAATTGAACCAAACATGCGCCCCCTATCTCGACTACTGTGAGGAGGCTGATAAAAACCCCTTACTTAAGATGCAAAAAAAAGAAATTGCGCTTTTTTTTTTTTTTAAAAACCACATTTTTTTTACCCCCAATTTTTATCCAAAAATTGTCTTGCAAATTTTCACTTTTTTACAGTGATAATGGGGAAAGGTTAGGACGAGCGCTCGTTCTTTAAAAGGTTTTTCCATTCCAAATGAATGGTTTCCCGAAAGAAAAAAGGTGGAAAATACTGGCCGATCCATTGTACACCCCTGCCCCCCTTGCGAAATTTGAATAGAAAAGAAAAGTAAAGTAATTGATGTGAAAAAAAAGAAAATGAGTCACTAGGGTTCTAAAAACCGGGTTTTGGGGCCGCCCGTTGGGCGAACGCCCCTCAAGGGCATAATCATATTAAATTTCCTGGCTCGAGGTATTGGTCAATAGCAAAATGTGCTAAAGTGACCCATTAGTGAAAATAAGGTTCAGCTTTTAAAATATCAAACATCACGATTGGCATTTATTCAGTTGACACGGGGGATGTTTATAAAAATTTTAAACAAAGAACGTGTTTCATTTGTTAAGAAATCCATCGTGGCGCAAAAAAATTTTTGGGATGGGCCCGGTTGGGATAAAAAACAAAAATTAGATCGCTCCCCATTTCAAAAAACAAATTTACCCGTTTAGTAAGAGTGTTAGGTATGGCCGCAGGTGGCTCAGCGGTGGTACGATTCGAAACCCCTCCCCCGTGGGGCCCTTGGCAAGTCCCTCCCCCAAGCTCAGTAGCTGCGTGGCTACGCGCGCTGGTTGGGTTTCCAATTTTCCCCTTGGAATGCCCCAAAAGACACATTTTCCCCTATGGGTGAAAAATAAAGGGGAATTTCATATTTATTTTTTTGTTTTGGGTGTGGTACGCCGTCTTGCGGAAATACGGTATTTATAAAAAACGCAAACATCAATAAAAAAAAAATGCCTTGCACTGTTTCCCCCCCACCCTAAATAGAAACGCGTTAATGATACCATGTTTAAAAAAATTTTATTTGGAGTCAGATTAAAATCTTTAAAATTTCATAAAAATTGTTTTAAAAAAGAAGTTCATTTATTTTAAAATTTTCGAAGTTTCTTTGATTCAGGGGTGAGCTCCCATAAACCCCCCGCTTTCTGAAGAGTTTGTTAAAGGAGACGAAAAGGAACGATTGATGGGTACATTTCTTCAATTTTGGTTTTTGGAATTCGAAACCCTTTTCCCAACACCCTCGAAAGTTTGGGTGCAGGGGGGTACAGTCCGGAATTAAAAAAAAAAAGCACGTGTGTAAAACGTACATTATTATTCTCTCCTTGAAACGCTGTTTTTTTTTTTCCGCAAATTTTTGCATGCCTTTACCGTTTTGACAAGGTAGCCGGCTTTAGAAAGAATTTGTGACTTTTAATGAAAAAGGGTACTAAGAATAATAGGTTAGCAAAGAGTGGTCCCCTTTTTGGACGCCCCCCCTGTTGTGACGTCACCGGGAAAATTTTGAGAGGGAACGTCATATTTGGTTTTGGGCCCTGGTCTCCGTCCTCGCTTTTCTTCCGCGAGGACGAGAGAGATGCGACCAAAAAATAA
>NW_027627058.1:0-5533 GCF_034508935.2 Berghia stephanieae
CCACGGTTACCCGCGCCGGCTGGCCCCCCAGTACACACGTCCCCCCAGGACTCAAAGGGGCTCCAGACCTTTAGGGCTCCACTCTACGCACTGTCGGGGTAAATCCCTGCGGGCGCGGCCGGGCCGCGGGGGTCCGGGGCACCGCCTCCCTGGGGGGGAAGCCGACCCCGACCCAAGCCAAACCCCACCCAACCCGTGAGACGGCCCCTCTTGCCGCCGTTTGTTATCCCCCGGGGCAAGTCTCGCCGTTACGGAATGAACCAACGGATCGCTCCACGGGCTAGCAACGGCCATGCACCACCACCCACCGAATCAGGGAAAGAGCCTCAGTCTGTCAATCCACGGGGTGTCCGGACCTGGTAAGCTTCCCCGTGTTGAGTCAAATTGAGCCGCAGGCTCCACTCCGGTGGTGCCCTTCCGAAATTCCTTTAAGTTTCAGCCTTGCGACCGTACCCCCCCGGAGCCCAGGCACTCTGATTTCTCCGGGCCTCGCGAGGCTTCCCCCAAGGGGGACGTCCCCGCGAACCGGTCGGCATGGTTTACTGTCGGAACTACCGCGGTACCTGATCGCGTTCTTTTCCTCCGACTTTCGTTCATGATCAACGAAGGCGCTCTTGGCCGGTGCCTTCGCTCTTGTTCGCCCCCACCGCGATCGTCGGTTTCCACCCCTCCCGCGTAGTACGCCGCCCCCCGCGTCTCTATAGACCTCGCCCACCGCCCCACGGAGACCGGTCCCGTGGTTACATTGCGGGCGTGGCGCCCATCACATCGTTCCGAGCAAAGCTGGCGAGCACGACCTGCTTTTGAGCACTCCAATTGATTCAGGGAGAACACCCCCTACCTTAGTGTCGGCCCAGATACGCCACGTACCAAGCCGACACGGCTTAAACGGAAAGAGACTAAACCGGGCACGAGGGGCAAGCGATCCCCGGGCGAAAATCCGTCGCGAGGGTCCGGTTGCGGCACCGGAAGGCACCGCTTGCTCCATCCCCAAACCACGACTTTTGCATAATCGCCGGGGCAACGTCACCCGCGGTTTGTCGCTGCCGTCACCTCAGAGATCCAACTACGAGCGTTTTAAACGCAGCAACTACAACTACCCATCGGAGCTGGAATTACCGCGGCTGCTGGCACCAGGCTTGCCCTCCGATAGGTCATCAACGGCACGTGTTTGGTCACGCTCAATCCGACCGCTAGGCTCGCATGCGAGCCCAGCCCCGACATTTATCTTCACTACCTCACCGTGCTGGGAGTGGTAAGTTGCGCGCCTGCTGCCACCCTTTTAAGCGTGGTAGCCGTCTCGCAGGCTCCCTCTCCGGATCGAACCCTGATCCTCCGTCACCCGTAGCCAACACGGGGGCCTTGCCCGGGCCGTCAAATTTGATGGGACGGCGAGCAAACGGCACGCCGCTAACAGCGGTCGGCACATACCCAGAGTTCGCCTCAGCCTGGCGGGCGGCCTTAACCACCCCCCCGCCGGTCAAGATCCTAATAAATGCGCCTCTCCCCGCGGGGGAAACCCCGTTAGGAGGAGGGCTCGTGTGCACGTATTTATTCTTTGGGGTATCCTACAGGTGCCGGACAAACATCGCCCACCCCGTGATTATCGCCGATATACTGAGCAGTTCGCGGCTTCCCCTTCTGTGTAGGTTTGGCATAGGCGTGCATGGCTTAACCCTCAAAGCAAGCATAAAGACTACAGCAGGATCAACCGGTGCGTAATCCATTTCCAACCCGGCGGACGGACCCGCTGGGACAGAGGCTACGGGCGCCGACGACCAAGCCCAGACGCCGAAACTCCCAGCGCTCGACTCCTTCCCCGACGGCCCTTCCGACTCTACCGCACAAACGTTCACCCCTTCGGCCTTTTCGCTGCTGGGTCGGACGCTCCGACCGCCCGGACACGCTCGCGCTCACACGACTCTGCCTCTCCGAGGAGCTAACCGGAACCGAAATCCGGACTCCCGACCACCGCTCGTCAGGCGTGGTGACCGTGGGTTACCAGAGCCACCGCGCGCCTTTCGGCTCGCCTTGCTTCAATTTCAATTTTTCCGACCGACGACCGCTTCCCTACTATACGTCCCAAACCCCTGGAAGGTAGCCCTTTTCCCTTGCGGACTACTAAAAAAAAAAATTTTTTGGTGCAAATTCAGATTCGACCCCCGGCACGTATGGCAAAACCCGAGCCCGACCTCCGAAAAAGCCCGAATTTTCCCATCGCACTACTCTTTGCAAATACGGGAACGCGTTTAACGCCCCGTAAACGGTCTTCCGAGCGAGTCGGGGCCCAAAAGGCCCCGCTTACTGAAATGCTTTAGTTCGGCGGGTACCCTCGTCCGATATGAGGTCGGCAATCGCCCACCGTCGGGTTCCCCCGCGCGTCGTTATATTACTTCCCCGCATACCCCCACGAAGCCCTCGCTCGCGTGTACATCGAGCCCGGCCCGAGGATTGAGGAAGAAGCAGCCGATCGCGTTGCGTGCTTCCCCTCTTCGGTGCGCTCTTATCGTGTCCCCCGCCCTACCCAGAGGCGGGGGGGACGACGCTCCCGTGGTCAGACGGGACCCTCGATCTACGGCCGCCAGTCGGGCCGAGACCCGACCGGTACGGCACGTCGCGCCGCTCAGTCCCCCCGAGAAGACCGTTGCGGGGACGTCGTAGGGCCGACCCTCATACGGACGTGGCCGGTGACTTACGCCACGGGCCCCAATTTGCGTTCAAGACGCGATGTTCAATGAGGCAGCTGCAGTTCACACGACTCAATACGGCTGGCCGCCCTCTTCATCGACGCGCGAGCCGAGTGATTCCACCGCCAAAGGTTGTATTTATTTTCCCCTCGTTAAGGCCAAACGACGACAAAGGGTGGGGGGCAAGCGTGGGGGCGCGCGGTTAAATCGCGGCGCAACGCCGCCGCCCGTTTATCAGCCTGACCGCTCCCCGGCCAGGGAGCAGGGCCCGGCCTCACCGGACAGTGTTTTAACCCTTCACCCGTCGGGCGGGGGCTGGGGGCAAAACGAAATCGGACGTGATCCTACCGAAGGTTCACCTACGGTAACCTTGTTACGACTTTTACCCTCTCGGGGCAGCGCAGTTCGGGCGACCCTCGCGACACTGCGATTCAGGAGCCGAAGCTCCGTCTCGCCGGCCACTCCGGGCCCTGGCTGTCGCCGTCCACCGAAGGTAGCGACGGCGGTGTGTACAAAGGGCAGGGACGTAGTCGGCACGGATTGCTGACCGTGACTACGTGGCATTCCGAGTTCACGGCCCAACTCGCAGGAAGACCGACCCCGACATGAAGACTCCTACGCTCACGTCTACACCGCGCCGGCTGGCGCCACCACTGTAGCACACGTGCAGCCCAGGACGTCAAGGCATCACAGACCTTTATGGCTCCATCTCGTACGCACTGCTCGAGGTCAATCCCTGCAGGACGCGGCCTGCGCGACGGCGGTCCGGGCACCGCCTCTCCCTGAGTGGGAAGACCGACCGCCCGACCCGAGAGCCGAACGCCGACCCAACCCGTGAGACGGACCCCTCTTGACCGCCGTTTGTTATCCGCCAGGGCAGAGTCTCGCCCGTTATCGGAATGAACCAGACGGATCGCTCCACGGCTAGCAACGGCCATGCACCACCACCCACCGAATCATGAAAGAGCCTCAGTCTGTCAATCCACGCGGTTGTCCGGACCTGGTAAGCTTCCCGTGTTGAGTCAAATTGAGCCGCAGGCTCCACTCCTGGTGGTGCCCTTCCGTCAATTCCTTTAAGTTTCAGCCTTGCGACCGTACTCCCCCCGGAGCCCAGGCACTCTGATTTCTCCGGGCCTCGCGAGGCTTCCCCACAGGGACGTCCCGCGTAACCGGTCGGCATTGGTTTACTGTCGGAACTACCGCGGTACCTGATCGCGTTCGTTCCTCCGACTTTCGTTCATGATCAACGAAGGCGCTCTTGGCCGGTGCCTTCGCTCTTGTTCGTCCACCGCGATCGTCGGATTCCACCCCTCCCGCGTAGTACGCCGCCCCCCGGCCGTCTCTATAGACCTCGCCACCGCCCCCACGGAGACCGGTCCCGTGGTTACATTGCGGGGCGGTGGCGTCATCACATCGTTCCGAGCAAAGCTGTGCGAGCACGACCTGCTTTGAGCACTCCAATTGATTCAGGGAGAACACCGCCCGTACCTTAGTGTCGGCCCAGATACGCCCGTACCAAGCCGACACGGCTTAAGACGGAAAGAGACTAAACCGGCAGCGACGGGCAAGCGATGCCCGGCGAGATCCGTCGCGAGGGTCCGGTTGCGGCACCGGAAGGCACCGCTTGCTCCATCCCCAAAACCACGACGGTGCATAATCGCCGGGGCAACGTCACCCGCGGTTTGTCGCTGCCGTCACCTCAGAGATCCAACTACGAGCGTTTTAAACGCAGCAACTACAACATACGCCATCGGAGCTGGAATTACCGCGGCTGCTGGCACCAGGCTTGCCCTCCGATAGGTCATCAACGGCACGTGTTTGGTCTACGCTCAATCCGACCGCTAGGCTCGCATGCGAGCCAGCCCCGACATTTATCTTCACTACCTCACCGTGCTGGGAGTGGGTAAGTTGCGCGCCTGCTGCCCCCCTTACGTGGTAGCCGTCTCGCAGGCTCCCTCTCCGGGATCGAACCCTGATTTCCCCCGTCACCCGTAGCCAACAAGGGGGGCTCTTGCCCGGGCCGTCTAAATTTGATGGGACGGCGAGCAAACGGGCACGCCGCTACCCGCGGTCGTCACATACCCCGAGTTCGCCTCAGCCTGGCGGGCGGCGTTAACCACCCCCCGCCGGTCAAGATCCTAATAAATGCGCCCTCTCCCCGCGGAGGTAACCCCGTTAGGAGGAGGACTCGTGTGCACGTATTAGCTCTGGGATTCCTACAGGTGTCCGGACAAACATCGCCCACCCCGTGTATTATCGCCGATATACTGAGCAGTTCGCGGCTTCCCCTTCTGTGTAGGGTGAGCATAGGCGTGCAGGCTTAACCCTCAAGACAAGCATAAGACTACAGCAGGATCAACCTGGTAGCGTATCCATTTCCAACCCGGCGGGACGGACCCGCTGGGACAGGAGGCTACGGGCGCCGACGACCGAAGCCCAGACGCCGAGAACTCCCAGCGCTCGACTCCTTCGCCGACGGCCCTTCTCGACTCTACCGCACAAACGTTCACCCCTTCGGCCTTCTCGCTGCTGGGTCGGACTGCTCCGACCGCCCGGACACGCTCGCGCTCACACGACTCTAGGTCCTCTACCGAGAGCTAACCTGGGACCGACTCCGGACTCTCCGACCACCGCTCGTCCAGGCGCTGGTGACCGTGGGTGTACCAGAGGCCACCGCGCGCCTTTCGGCTCGCCTTGCTTCAATTTCAATTTTTCCGACCGACGACCGCCTTCCCTACTATACGTCCAAACCCCTGGTAAGGTAGCCCTTTTCCTCTTGCGTACTACTAAAAAAAAAAATTTTTTTGGGCAATTCAGATTTGGGCCCCAAAGGATATGGCAAACCC
>NW_027627059.1:0-5531 GCF_034508935.2 Berghia stephanieae
TCCCTTGTCTTTTTTTTTTTTCTCTTGCTTTTAATTGTAAATCTGGAATATTTTGACTATCCCTTTTCTTCCTTTTTTACTGGTGCTAAAATGACCTAATGTGTTGCAAGCGCCATAAAACCCTTTTTTAAAAATCTGAAAATTATTGCTCTCAGCGAGATTTCTCGGTAGCCTTGGGCTTGGCCCATGAGTAGGTTGCTAGGGATGCGGGTTTTTGACCTCCCATGTTGGGCCAGGGAGGTCACCTCTTGCTTTCTTATCCATCTCCCCATATCGCTTTCCCCCCTCTCTGTTCTTCTCGGAGAAGAGATTACTAGACAAAATCTTATTTGACACATTTGATTACGCCTCTGAAGAAATTTAAAAAACTTTTCTGTCTTGTTTAACCGCAGAGATAGATGGGGTTCCTGAGTCACCATCTTAGACTTTAAAACAATCCCAGGCTTGGATAAGTTGCAGGTTTCTTCTGGGATCAACTTACTTCTAATATTCCCGACTAAAGCAATTATTTTCCACTTGCAAATACTAAAGAAGTTGAAAGATTACCATTAATTAATTGCCTGTATCTGCAATATTAAATAGAGTAATGGCTTGTTTGTGGCGATTTTTATCTTCTTTATTTACTCTGGTTGTAGGTCAATGATAAGCATCACTCTGGATTTTTTTTTAAAAATGCAATTGGCTCTCTCTCTCTCTCTACTCCCTCTCTCTCTCTCCTCTCTCTCTCTCTCTCCTTCTCTCTCTTCTCTCTCTCTCGCCTCTCTCTCTCTCCTCTCTCTCTCACACACACACACACACACACACAAATACGAGTACATATATGTATATTTACATACATGTACTCATGAAGGCTCATCAGCTACTCACATATGGCATATTCACTCTCAATTCACACATGTACACACACACACAACACACACACACACACACACACACAAACACATGTTCAATAAATGTTAATATTGCGCAACTTCACGACCCTCAATTTCATATCCATAAGATCACTTAGATTAGTCCTTAAACTTAAATCGTAAATAGGTTACAGTAAAAAACATTACATTCAAAATAAAATTGAAAAAAAAGAAAGAAAAGAAAAAGAGAATATAATTAACCAGAAGCCAATTCAAATAACATTTTAAAAATGTGGTAATAAATATTACTTAAAAACTCGATAATCCAAAAACTCTACAAACCCTATTCTATCGCGAAACCATGATCAAAATTTGAAAATGAAAGTATGATTTGCCTGTTTGATGTCATAGGCTTAATCGTTTGCACGACTACGTATTCAAGCCCCGAATCTAGTATAACAATTATTGCCGTACTACTCTGGGAAAAAAACCAAAGTATTTCAAATGTTGGCCAAAAGTCCCAGGGTTGAGAGGTTTTTTTTTTGTCAAAACGAGGTGCTTTATAATCGATCGATGTTTGAAGGACGAGTTCTCCGGCCAACATTTAACTCACTCAACCTAACACCGACAATACCCGTAGTTTACCCGGTTACTTTTACCCCATGCCTATTTATTACATTTTTCTGAGACAAATTATAGGCGTTGTATCAAGCTAAAGTTTTTAGATTTTACATGTTAATGGTAGTTGAATAAAGCTATCTATATCCATGCTCATTTTAAAAACATTTTTTCCATTTTTTTAAAGTAGCAAAAATATATAGGATTGAATGAGTTAAATACGACCTGTCTTTTTTTTTTTTTTTTTTTGAGTACGGCAGAATAAGTTTATGGCACATTCCCATTGCAAATTTATGCCATTGAAGAGAGAGAGAGAGAGAGAGAGAGTAGAGAGGAGAGAGAGAGAGAGAGAGGAGAGAGCGATCAGCAAATGTCTTATCTCAACCAATCGATAAATGGAATAAATTAATATTTCTTGTCAGTGTGAGACAGAAAGAGAAAGATAACTTGTCCGAGTTTGGAGGGCACAGCAGTATGATACTCGGGCTTGATTTTCATCTCGTTAATCTTTACGTTTTAAAAACCAAAATATGTCCAAACCCGAAAACGACATCACGGTCCCTTAAATTTTGATTTAACAGGGTTTTTATAAATCATACAATTCGCGAAAAATGGACTGGTCGCTATCTGTGTTCCGGGTCTTTCTTGTCGCTTATCAAAAGTCTTCAATAGACGTCATCAGGGTAGTTCCTTCCAAGATCTCACTCTGGACAATAAATCTTGGATACTCAATACGACAAAAGACGGTAAACCACGGGCTCCTCTCGGATTTTCCCTGTTGAGAAAATGTCAAAATACAGAAGAAAAAAAACATGCCTATTACATTATTTGTGTTACATACTTCATACTTTAACGGTTAACCGCAGTAATCTTGAAAGACACGGTTTTTTAAATATTTTTTTTTTAATGGCCAGTAAACTCGTTCAAATATCGATCGATTTAAATGACCCTCACCTTAGCAAAAACTCTCAAACCTCAGACCATGCGAGGTACCAGGTTTTTAGAGATTTTGCCAAGGTGAGGTCATTTAAATCGATCGATATTTGAACGGCGAGTTTACGGGCCAATAATTTGTTCACCACCGTCATTCCAGAGTACGCCAGTCATGGTCAAATGAACGTATTTCCCTTGCTATCAACTCAACAAATATGACAGTTCAATTCCACTCATTTTCTGATCGACGGTACACAAAAGGCTTTCATTCATGATTTAATTGGAAACATTTTAATGGTAGTGTTACAAACAGTACTTGCTAGATCCCAGAAACGCTCTCTGGGGAAACCCAAAAAGCATGCCGAAATCTGATGCTCCGGGGAGATAACGAATTGTAATATATAAAATATATAAATATATAATATATATATATATATATATATATATATATAATATATATATATTTATATATATATAAAATTCGGTCACCGACTCCAACGTGCCATATTGCAGATCGTGCTGGAATTCGGCGGCTAGAATCCAGCTAATATTGTATTTTTTTCGAAAAGAAAAAAGGTAAAATGACTTACACAAAAATGCGTTTAATGAAAAGCCGGTTACAATATTACTACATCAATAATAATGACAACGATAATGCAATGATGATTATCATCATCATGGATAGAAAGCGTCTTTGGTGAAGTGGTAACGGAGTCATTTAAATTTAGCCAAAATAGACGAACTTATCCTGTACAATTTATAACATAACTCGTGCTTTGACTTTGATGGCTTACAAAGTTTTCGCGTCATAAACCAGATGAGTGAATGGTGCAATTTTTTAAACAATTTACCCCAATCACATCTTCAATACGTCTATATATATGTCTTGTGATGTGACATCGCCAGTCCAGCATGTAACCATTGTGGTTGTCACGTTACTGTAGAACGAGCTTAAGTCTCAATGGGATATTAGCTTTAGGCGACCATGATTGTTATTTTTCAAACCTATTGCTATGCTATCTTTGTGTGAACAACGCCTCTCATCGTCATAGGAATACTACTCACCATGGTTATAAATCCCATGGCAGGCCGCAAAACGTCACTTGCTATTCTTCGCACATTGCAGGGTTGATTGTGTGAAATACGTTCGGGGCCGGAAAATAGCAAAGTAGTGCAGGCTACTACTGTACTGTGTAAGTCCGTAAACGGGTGACCAAAACATAAAATCAGAGTACAGAGAAAGCAAATCCATTATTATGGCCCAATAGAGAAGACGAAATTGTGTTATACAGGCCGGTTCAGAATAAACTAAATTTAGCACAGGAGACCAAACACTGTGTTATAAAATTATCAAAGTCTGGTCGGTCGGTCGGTGACGAATTAAAAAGCGACATATGTCCATTAAAGAGTGTGATAATAAAAAGGTCCGTTAAAAATGAGTCGGTCAAATATCTATCCAGATCTAAGAGGATATTTCCTAATCTTGTACGTAAACAAATTTGAGAAGCACGGTTGCTCTCGATATTTGTTGGGCCGTGATCGTTTCAGAGTGAAGAAATATCTATACATCTTCACGAAAAGTCAGAGCGACGCGTGTTACAAGATTGCAGAGGAGCAAACCCGAGACGACAATAAGACAAGATTTGTTTGTGTGTATTGTATTGTCTGTATATGTTACTGAAGAGGTACGTTTTGGTTGTAAAACCTTTCATTTAATTTTGACATTTTCTTTATCCTTTAAAATAAAGTTATAATTTAATTTAATCAGCAGACTTGTTTAATAATTTAAAGCTATACTTTTGTGTGGACCTTTTGTAAAATCATTAGTCTGATTGTGGTTGAAAATATCTTTATATTTTCATGTCATAAAACCATTGACAGTGTTAACGAGCCCGAAACCACAGAGCATCTAGTTGAACGTGTGTTGGGTTTGCGACGGTGCACAGTACGATACGGAATTTGCTGATTGGGTCGATCGTCATAACATGGTGTGTTATCACCATTAGAAGCTGCTGCCTTCGTTCGGATCGGAAGCTCCTGGGTTCAAGTCCCGTTCGGAGCGGCGCATAGTTGAGTCCTTGGAAAAGGTTCTTTTGTCATATTCTCTCGCCGTACTCATGTGCAAAATGAATATCTGGCCGTTAACAGCATTGTCTCTGTCGGAAAAAAAAACTCCACAACAACTGTAATATAGCCTATCAGGCGTTAGGTCTCGTCTTATATGTTAAGTGTTGTCACTGGAGACTCCTTCTAAAGCGCTTTGAGCACATTAAGTGATATTACGCTATATAAATGCTCGTGTGTTTGTTTAATGCGAGCAAGACTGTCGTCACACATGTAGGGTTGTTTTCGAATGAGAAGAAAATTTAACACCCCCCCCCCCCCTCCTTTCCCCATCAGTGCATAATAATACTACCAAATTCCCATTTCAATCGGTAAAAATTGCATCTAAGGCGTTATAGTATACTGACAAAATCACTATCATTGCCATGTACTAATACTAATATACACGACCCACATCCACTTACTGGGTGCGAACAGCGTCTTTCACAAGAGACAGTGCATCCAAAGACCAGGATTAACCCCCTGCCTACCACCCATAGGAAAAATCGTCACTTTGTTAAGATGCAGCCAACATTATTCTCATTCTAATTTCCTTGTACATCATAATATTTGAACAAAAATGTTTGCTTTAGTTAAGTATATTAACACTGTGTTGAAGAGCTCGTTTAGCAAAAAAAAAAAAATAATAAATAAATAAAAAAAATATGTAGGCCTATAGCAGGAACTAAAAGCAACTAACAGTATAGGTTGGGTTGAAGTTTTGGGAAAATCCGGAAAATGGCCAGTAAGGAGAGAGTTAAATGAGTGTTTGCACCTTTTGTCATCCACCCGGCTACTAGCAACTATCTATCACTTTCCGTGCAACTTATTTTAAAAAAAAAAAAGAAAAAAAGAAGTCAAGATATGGAAGCAAATCGCTTCCAGCGCCACACTGTACGTGCTGAACAAGCCACTAAATGCGCAGACAATAAATGAATTACACAGAAGAATAAAAAAAAAAATTAGCTTTTATATAGTGCAATATCCATAAGGTCCAAAAGGTTTTCCTACCAAAAGTAAAAAAAA
>NW_027627060.1:0-5534 GCF_034508935.2 Berghia stephanieae
GATCATCGCAAAAAAAAAACCCCCGGAGTTTTTAAAATTAGGTTTTGGTCGTGGGTTAAATGTTAAAAAAAGGGTCAGTACCGACCCATGGGGATCCATTCTTTTGTGATCTCCATCTGCTTTTTTCCCCCATCCTTTTCCCAAAAAGGATGATGATGATGATGATGAGATGATATGATATGATAGATGATGATGAGGGAGTGATGTGGGGTGGTGAGTAATGTGAGATGATGATGATGATTTTGGTGGTGATGGGATGATGATGAGTTTATGATGTAGTGATAAAGATGTGTGAGATGATGATGATAAAGATGAGGAGGAGGGGGAGGAGGAAAGAAGATGGCAGGTTGCGATAAAATGAAAATAAATAGGAGGGGAATTGGCGGGGGAGGAGAAAGGGAGGTTGAGATGAAGGAGAAGTAGTAGTATGGAGATGTTGATGGATTGACGATGATTATGGTACTAAGTGTTGTGGTATTTATAGCCACAAAGGCCACCTTTTAAAAAAATTCATATTAAAATTGTATATAGCCAGTTTCCTATCAATTTGTAAACAACATTTTATATATCTGGTGCGAGAAACCTGCAGCCGCCAGACTAGAAATGATACAAGTATGAAATTTTGAGACAATCAAAGCCAATTATTCAAATTTGTGTATAAAATGTTTTAAAATAATATATTGAAAAATGTTTATTCCGTCATTGGTTTAATAACCACAATATAAAAATGCCATATCGAAGGTTTTGGACGTAATTCTCATATTTCTATGCGATTTTCGATCCCTCATTTTTACTTTATGACTAATCCGTAGAATTTTTCCCATGATCCAATTGATTTTCTAATGTCTTGAATAGTGAGTCGACCCCGTGCATTTTGAATTGACTCTTTTAACTCTGTTTGTGTGTAAAATGTTGTAACATCCTTATAAACCATCAATAACCAAATGCTGTAGTCCCCATAGGATTCAAGCGTAGCCATCGTTAAGTTATAGATAGTATGCAGATGACGTCACTCGGGCCTTTGTTATTGGTTTTGCCATCCGCGTTTGTGAGTTGTTCTCACTAAACTGTATTTAAACCCAATATAAAAGTTCATGGTTACACAGAGTTTGTGTGTTGGTCGGTTATACTTCCGGATGGCAATGTTGTGAACTCCTTGGCCAAGCGCATTCTATCTATAGCCTGACACTGAACCCCAAAAAGACTGGCGTTTTGACGTCATTATTTGGTTTTTGCACCGCCTAGTGAGTTGTCGTTAGTAGTGCTCATGGAAACAAGTGGTCCCATTGGTTGAACTATTGAATACAACTCACGATTTGTTTGCACTTGGCTAAGAAGCTCATAACATTGCCATCCGGAAGTATAACGGACCAACACAGAAAACTGTGTGTAACCATGAACTTTTATAGTCTGGTTAATACAGTTTAGTGAGAATCACTCACAAACGCGGATGGCAAAATACAACAACAAAGGCTTGAGTGACGTCATCTTCATTCTATCTATAACTTTACGATGGCTACGATTCAAGTCCGGATACATTGGAGGCTATTCATCTTTGGAAATAAATCAAATATGGTTTACACTCGTAATTAAAATTATGTAGAAAAACAAAGATGATGAAAGATAAATTATTCCAGACTGTCCCGTTGATCGTGTGTTTTTCAACCAGATGAGGCAACTTCTAACACTATCTAGTAACATTGCACTGCTAAAACACGACGCATATTATATTTGGAAAGCGTGATTTTTATACGAGTTTGGTAGAATGGCATGGTTTCTAAACCAATAAAGAATTATTTATTAAAATTGGCAAGAATTAACTAAAGGTTTTGTTCTTCCTGCTTGTAAATTTTCGAATATTATTGGTTTCTACGTTGTATTGAGGTATCGTCGAAAAAATTTCAGGGTTTTTTTTTTTCTCACATACGAGATGACAAATATGTTGTGCGTCTATGTGGTCTTGTGGTATGACACTCGCCTTCACATCGAAAGGTCCTGGGTTCAAATCCCTTTCTGAGCGGCACATCTTTGAGTCCTTGGAAAAGGGTTTTTACTCACATTCACTCACCATACTCAGGTCTGAAATGAGTACCCGGCCGTTAACAGCTCTGATTCTTCCTGGAAAAGATTTTAATATCGCCTAAAAGGTGTCATTATGTCTCGTCCTACATGTTCAGTCTGTTGCTGTTGGCATGGGATCCCTTGTAAAGCGCTTTGAGCACGTTTGGTGGATATTGCGCTATATAAAACTCAATTTTTTTTTTCAATTTGAAGGAAAATCTTGCAATTCTTTAAATTTGAAAATTTATACGATTTGCCCTGTTTTTAAATTAAGCTCCCTTTTGGGCGCCCACTCACCACTGATTTAAAAGGATTTTGTTCAAAACCTGTTCCCAATAATGGCCCATGCTGTTGAAAAATATTTTACCCTCAAACTTATAACAATAACAATTTTAAAATTTGACCTCAATCTCCGCAATAAAATTCAAACCCATTGCCCCCACCTCTCGCAGTAGCGCGCGGTCGATCGCGTTACAATTTAAAATTTATTATCGATAACGGCCCGGGTTTCAAGCCGTTGGGGTCCCCCCTCCCCGACCACCTTCACAGCCTCCACCCCATAACAACACCCCACCACCACCACAACCCCACCTAAAAACCACACCCACCCAAAAAATTTACGAATAAAAGACCAAACCCCCAAACGAAATATGAATAAATTAACACCGCCGTGCTCTCATCGCCTTTCCCTTTACCTTTTTTGGTCAATCTTTGCCCAGGGGAAAACCCAGGGAAAAAAAGAATGACAATGCAATGGCCAAAGATTCTCCTCTCCCCCCCCCCCCCCCCCCCCCCCCCCCCCCCCCCCGCCCCAATCCCTTTTTGACTTCCCGTTTTCCTTTTTTAAAAATTGGTAGGGGGAAAGAAAAGCGCCTCCAACTTCTCCACAGAGGAGTTTACATTCCAAAAACAGTAGTAACTCTACCCAGTTTTTTTTTTACAGGAACATGTACATTACAAAATTTATCATAGCATAATTTCCCAAAATTTCCAAACACAAGAACCCATGACAACACCGGTATCTGTGACAGAACCAAACATAAAAACAGTTTCCCCCCCATAACCCCTCAAGGAATGGAGGAAAAACTCTCCCACCAGAAAACCTAGATTTCCCAAAACTACAATTTTTTTGGTAAACTATGAAACATTTTTACAACTCAAAAACAATAATAGAGAAAATCACCTAAATTATATAAAATCTGCTTGTGGTTTTTCGCCTTTTGAATAAAGACATTGAAAACAATTATTTTTCATTTTTTTTCATTTCACGTTGTATTTTATTCTTCCACAACAAAATAATGATGTAAAATAATAAAAATGATAAATAATAAAAAAAATAAAAATAATAAAAAATTTAAAAATAAATAATAATAAAATAATAAAATAATATAATAAAAATTAAATAAAAAAATATAAAAATAATTTAAAAAATAAATAATAATAATTTTAAAAATAATAATAATGTATGAAAGAAAACCCGGGAAATAAAAAATTGTCGTTTCGATATACGTGTTTAACATTCTTGTTCGTGTTCCCAAAGGTTGCCGAGCTTGCAGCGTCCCTTGGGGAACAGATTGGAATTCCAAAAAGCGTTATTTTTAATTTTGGGGGGGGCAAATCTATGAATTAATAAGATAAATGTGTTGGATATATTTTAATGGTTAATATCTGATGTCACGTCGCCCGCAATGGCGAGCAGCTTGGTTCCAGCAAAGAAAAAATGTTACTTTTATTATTCATGCGACTAACTTTTCATTTTCATGTGATCAGAATTATAAAAGTCAAAAAAATATTATTAAATATTTTTTCCTTAAAAACACTTTTATGCTCGTTGAAAATTTTCATAAGGGCGTCGTTCCCCCATTGTTCCCCATAGTTTAGAGCCCGTTACTTTTACTAGATCATTATGGAAATGATTTATGGCTGTTGAAGCCAATTATCCCACATAACCCCCCCCCCCCCCCCCCCCCCCCAAATCTTTTACAGAAAGAGTCTTTTGAGTCATAGGGCTCATGGGCTTTCCGTAGTTTTTCCGTTTATTTTATAGCGCAAATGAATGCAATTTCATGCTACCTTTGCGGACGGGAGAAGCTATCGCAAAACAACTTCACGATCTAACAGATCCAGTTTCCCCAAACTGCTGGGGGCAGGGTATCAGAAAAAAAAAATCGCCCCATTTTTTAGATTCTCACTTTGAACTTTTTTGGGGAGGTGGAAGGGTGTTTCAATATCAGGAATTACGTTTTGTCCTGGACGCATTGTACAACCAACCTTCGCCGCCCTGTAACAATCTGTCCCAGGAAGTCTTCAGCAGCAGGATTTAGAGATTACTATCTGCATATCTCTGTCCGAAAAATTGTAACATCGCCTGACAGGCGTCAAGTCCCCGTCCGAAATGTTAAATGTTGCTGTTGGCCAGGGACCCCTTGTCAAGCGGTTTGAGCACATTTAGTGGATATTGCGCTATATAAAAGCTCAACCTGTAACAATCTGTCCCAGAAAGTCTACAACAGATTTAGAGATTGCTGCCAGTGGCGTGGCATGCTTACAGTATAAGGTGGTGCCAGAATCAGAAGGAAATGACTTAAAACATGCTATGTTTGTAAATGCAAAAGAAAGAAAAAAAAAAAAGAAGAAAAGACTTACTCAAATAAATATTACCAGTTTTCAGTTTGTTTGTTTTTTAAATGTTGTAATCCATTTTTAAAAGATGAATGCGGTGCCAGCACCAAATCAACCATTGTAAACCACGCCCCTGATTGCTGCCTGCATTCATGACACGTGTCATGTGATCAGCCGTCAAGCTGCTTTAGGAACTTCGTGCGGCTATGTTGTGGTCTTGTGGTATGACACTCGCTTCGGATCGGAAGGTCCTGGGTTCGAGCCTCGCTCGGCGCATAGCTGAGTCCCTTGGAAAAGACTCTTTACTCATATTCTCTCAACGTACTCAGGTGTAAAATGATTACCTGACCTTTAACAGCATTAAAAAAATTGTATATCGCCTAACAGGCGTCATGTCTCGTTCTACTTGTTACGTATTACTGTTGATCAGGGACCCCTTGTAAAGCGCTTTGAGTACGTTTAGTGGATATTGCGCTATATAAAAGCTCAAGTTTTTTTCTGGTATTTTTTTTTTTTTTTTATTTTTTTTTGTTGTTGTTTTTTTTTTTTTTTTTTTTTTTTTGGTGTTTTTTTTTTTTTGGAACTCATCGAGAACACACCTTGCAGTTACCCAGCTCATCAAAAACAATTCTATGGACTCTTCTGTCGTACTCTGGAAAAATCCAGATTTTAAAATATGCCCAGAAAACTCGTCCTTCAATTATTGATCGATTTAAATGATTCTCATCCTGGAAAAAAAAAAAAAAAACAAAACAAAAAAAAAACCCCTCAAACCTGGGAAATTTTGGGAAAAAATCTGAAATTTTTTAAAAAAATAAGGCAAGTGTTTTTCATTTTTTTCTTTTTTTTTT
>NW_027627061.1:0-5527 GCF_034508935.2 Berghia stephanieae
CTGGTGTCTAGATGAGATTTTTAAAAATGATCCAAGCAAGTAAATTGATGATGTTTTTTGAATCTAATCGTTCCCTATTTAAACCAATTCCCTTTGTTTCTTTTTTAGGGGTTTTTTTGAATTCTAGATTTTTTGACTATCCCTTTTTCCATCATTTTTACGGGCTTGATTGCCCAAATGTTTTTGCAAGCGCCGACAACTTTTAAAAAATTTTGTCTAGTGTAACAAATGAAATTTTTCCCTTCTGAAAAATAAAATTTTATTTTATTTTTTATATAATATTATTATTATTTTTAGTATGTATAGTAGTAGTAGTAGTAGAGTAGTATTGAGTATAAGAGGTCTCGTGTCGCGTCGTCGTGCGTCGTCGTCGTCCGGGTCGTCGTGCGTCGTCGTCGTCGTTCGTCGCGTCGCGTCGTCGTCGTCGTCTTTCGTCGCGTCGTCGTCCGCGTCGTTCGCGCGCGTCGTCCGTCGTCGTCGTCGCGGGTGGGCGTCGTGTCGTCGTCGTCGTCGTCGTGGGCGTCGTCGTCGCCCGTCCTCGTCGTCGTGTCGCGTCGTCGTCGTCGTCGTCGTCGTGGTGGGCGTCGCGTGTCGCGTCGTCGCCGTCGCGTCGTCCCCGCCGCCGCCGCCCCCCCCCCCGCCGGCCGCCGCCGCCCCCGGGCCGGCCCCCCTGCCGCGTCGCGTCGCTCGCGTCCGTTTTGTGTGCGTCGCGTCCGTGAAAACAAAAAATAAAAATGGAGTTTAAACCTCCAACATACCTTTCCCGATCCCTTTTCCTCCCCCCCCCCCCTTACACCTCCAAATTTCCCTCCCTCAACCCCCTCCCCCCCCCCCCTCCTCCCCTTTCCTTCCCCCTTTTTCCTTTTCCCCAACCCCCCAGTTGTTGGGGGGGGGGGTTCTTTTTTTCTTCTTCTTTTTTTCTTCTTTCTTCTTCTTCTTTCTTCTTCTTCTTCTTCTTTTTCCCTTTTTCTCTTCTTTTTTCTTCTTCTTCTTCTTCTTCTTTCTTTTCTTCTTCTTCCTTCCTTCTTCTTTCTCTTCTTCTCTTCTTCTTTTTCTTCTTCTTCTTTTTCCCTTTTTTCTTTTCTTTCTTCTTTTTTTCTTCCCTCTTCTTCTTCTTCTTTTTCTTCTTCTTCTTCTTTCTTTTTCTTTTCTTTTCTTCTTCTTCTTCTTTTTCTTCTTTTTCTTCTTCTTCCTTCTTCTTTTTCTTCTTCCTTTTTTCTCTTTCCCTTTTTCTTCTTCTTTTTTCCCTTCTTCTTCTTCTTCTTTTCTTCTTCTTCTTTTTCCTTCTTCTCTTTTTCTTCTTCTTCTTCTTCTTCTTCTTCTTTCTTCTTCTTCTTTCTTTTTCTTCTTCTTCTTTTTCTTCTTCTTCTTCTTCTTCTTCTTCTTCTTCTTTTCTTCTTCTCTTTTTCTCTTCTTCTTCTTCTTTTTTCTTCTTTTCTCTTCTTCTTCTTCTTCTTCTTCTTCTTCTTCTTCTTCTTTTTCTTTTTTTCCCTCTTTCTTCTCTTCTTCTTCTTTCTTCTTCTTCTTCTTCTTCTTTTTCTTCTTTTCTTCTTTTTCCTTTTTCTTCTTCTTTTTCTTCTTCCCTTTCTTCTTCTTCTTCTTCTTTCTTCTTCTTCTTCTTTCTTTTTTTCTTCTTCTCTTCTTCTTCTTCTTTTCTTCTTCTTCTTTCTTCTTTTCTTCTTTTCTTCTTTTTCTTCTTCTTCTTCTTCTTCTTTTCTTTTCTTTTTCTTCTCTTCTTTCTTTTCTTCTTCTTTTCTTTTTCTTTTTCCCTTCTTTTTCTTCTTCTCTTCTTCTTTTCTTTTCTTTTTTTCCTTTTCCTTCTTCTTCTTCTTTCCCTTTTCTTCTCTTCTTCTTCTTCTTCTTCACTTCTTCTTCTTCTTTTTCTTCCTTTTTCTTCTTCTTCTTTTTTCTTCTTCTTCTTCTTCTTCTTTTCTTTCTTCTTCTCTTTTCTCTTTTCTTCTTCTTTCTTACATCTGCCCCCTTTTTCCCTTTTTTTTGTATTGCTGTTTGGAAACATAATACAGTCCGTCCTCTGATCTTTAAAAATCTTCTTTCCCCTCAATTTTCGGAACAGAGGCATTTGGAACTGGAATCAGTCCCTACGGGCTATAGTAGTATGGGCTTTGGGTAAGAAACCCCCAACATTTGCCATCCCGGGAAAAAAAAATGGACCCACACAAAACTAGTGTAAACCTGAAAAGTTTTTGGCCCGGGTTTAAAACAGTTTTGTGAATATTACTCATAAATGCGGGTGGCAAAAAACAATAACAAAGACCTGATGATGTCAACTTCGAAATATTATATCTATATATATTATATCATATATAAAATTTTAAAAAAAATGTCCTTCAAACCATTTTGGGCCCCTGGGACTGAGTTTATCCCCGATTTTTATAGCAAACAGACAATAGCAATTTCTTTCATCCCTTTGGGTAGGGCGCTTCTATGCAAAGTCTTTCCACCAAATCAACGACTCAGACCCATTCACGCTGGGGGCGGGGGGGGGTCAGAAATTTTTTTTTTGACTGCCCCGGGGTCGTCTCGGTCCCTTTTCATGGATGTGAGTGCCCTACCAACTGAGCTATTGGACCCCCCCCACCCCCCCCCCCCCCTTTACAGTGAAAAATAAAGAAAAAAAATCTGTCCCGGGAAACCTGCGGGGAAGGGAACTTTCAGATTGTGGGTTTGATTAGAGAGATGGAACGTACCAATGCTTCTTAAATTCTTTAGTGGGGTTTTTTTATTGCCCTTCACGTCATTATTTTAATACGTGCTACACCATCCAATGCACTCTTTATAAAATTAACTCCATGTATATTTACATTTCGAAAAAGAAAAACTGAAAAATTTGTACTGCGCATAGCAATTTATTTTTCCCAAAGGGGATCCATATTTTTTAAAAAGAAACAAAAATCGTCGGATAGTGAAAAGGTTTGCCAAAATTTGAAACCAATTTTTTTTCCAACAGAGTTCCTCATAAAAGATTTAAAAACAACCCTTTTGAACCCTTTGGGAAAAAATCAAAACGAAGAGAGAGAAGGAAGGGGAGGAGGAAAAGAGAAGAGAGAGAGAAGGAGAGAGAGAGAGGGGGGGGGGGGGAGGAGAGAGAGGGAGAGAGAGGAGGAGAGAGAGGAGGAGAGAGAGGGGGGGGGAGAGAGGGGAAAAGGAGAGAGAAGAGAGAGAGAGAGAGTTGAAAAAGTAAGAAATTTGAGAAAGTTGCTGGTACCTTTCCCCTACTCTTACCTAACTTCAGAAAAAACAACCCATTTACTTAAAAAGTTAAAATGCTAGGTGACATATTCTTTCAGAAAATGCAAAAAAAAAAATAATAATTTGCAAACCCAAAAATTGTCACCTTCCCACTGATTTGCATGCACTGACACATATTTAAACCATACACTTGTTTTTTTTTCCCCCCACAGAATTTGTTAATACCCTTTTTAAGGGTTTAGTTAAATTTAATTTCATTATTTAGTTTTTTTTTTTAAGTTTTGTTTTGTTTTCGCCGGGCGGGGAATTAGGCATAAGTTATGTGTTCAATTGTGAGATTTTGTTTGCTGTGTTATTTTTTTTGTTTTCGGGTTTTTTTTTTGTAGGGCACAAAAACCATTTTTATTTTTCCCATTGTTACTTTTTTAAAGTGTTCCACATTTTATTTTTTGAAAAATGTCTGTTTCTTAAAGAGATTTTTATAATTTTTTTTTTTGTTTTTGGGCTGTTTGTTTTTTAAAACAACTATTTCCATTGTCATAAATGAAAAATTCTATTGAAAAATTTCAAAACCAAATTTGATGTTAAATTAAGAGCAGGGGGCTGCCTGAAGCCGGGGATCTAAAAAAAATACAAACGAAAGAGTGATAATGGGAGGTTTTTGATCCCAAGTACAGAGTTTTAACTGTTCCCACCCGAAGTCTTCTATTTCCCAACTTTTTTGGGTTGGGAGCTAAAATCGTAACTCAATCATCATTCTCTCAAATATGACCGCTAATAAAAACCCGCGATGTATATTTTTATTATATTGATTTTGTGTAAAAATAATACTTTAAATAATTATGGATATTTTTTGGGGGTTCACATTCCCAAGACATCACCAAACAAATTGAAAAAAAAAAAAGTAAAAGGCCCCCAAAAGGTCATGCACGTCCCACTGTTTTAAATATTGCGTTGGCCTGGCCCCTTGTAAAGTGCTTTTAGCACGTTTTAAAGGAAATTTTCCCATAAAAAAGCTCAAAATTTTTTTTTTGTTATTAACTTTGCTAGTACCATTTGATATATAATTAAGATTTTATTTGAATACTTTTAAAAACTCAATAGATGGTGTAGTTATGATCTCTATAAATGCACCAGTCTGGGGGGGGGTTCCTTACCCCCCCATATGGGCGGAGTTTACGCTTTCTTCTATCCCCTTTTATCGTTTTCCCCGGTTTTCTTTCTTCTTGTCTTGGAATGAGATTACTTTGTTTTGTCCCAGCCCTGGCCAAGTCCTTTGCTGGAAGGAAAATCAAATGTATATTTTTTTTTTGTTTTTTGGAGATGGGATTTTTCCTTGTAAATATCTCCTGTTATGAATGTTAGACTTTTTTTTTTAAAGTTTAAAAAAAATTTGGTTTGTTACATTTGAGGCTTTCCTTTTTTATGGGGGTTGGTTTGGTCTGGATGAACTTTTGGGGTGTCTCAAAATAAGTACACTGAGAGGAACTCAGGAATCTACGTCCTTCCCTATCGAGCCAATTTCCCTGTTCTTACTTTTTTTTTGTGTGCTTTCAAGATAAATCTATCACTTTTTTGGTTTTTTTCCCCCTTTTCTTCCCTTTTTACTGGGTGAAATACCCAATTTTTTTGCAAGCGCCGTAAAACCCCTAAAAACAAAACAAACGGTTAATGCACAGTGTGTTTAGTCCAACCCCCTCAAACAAAACTCTTATATTTTCAAAGGTGCCAAAACTGCTAGAAATGTGGACTGTAAAAAGCATGAAAATAATATAAACAAAAATAATTAACAAAATTTGAAAGAGAACAAAATACCAAACATGGAACGTATTTTTGGGCTCAAAAACCCTCTTCAGCTGAAACAAAATTAAAAAAACAAACAGTTAAAACTAAATACATTTAATTTTAAAAGATAGGAATTCCAAGATCTAACTAAGAGAGAAGGAGAGAGAGAGGGGGGGGGAAGAGGGGGAGGGAAGAAAAGAGATAGGAAGAGAGGAGAAGGAGAGAGGAGAGAGAGAGAGAGGGGGGGGAGAGGAAAAAAGGAAAGAGAGAGAGGAGAGAGAGAAGAGAGAGAAAAAGAGAGAAGAAAAGGGGAGAGAGAGGGGGGAGAGAAGGGGAGAGGAAAGAAAAGAAAAGAGAGAGAGGGGGAGAGAGAGGGAAAGAAGAAGAGGAGAAAGGGGGGAGAGAGAGAGAGAGGAGAGAGAGAGAGAGAGGAGAAAGAGAGGGAGAGAGGAAGGAAAGGGAGAGGAGAGAAAAGAGAGGAGAGAAGAAGAAGGGGAAAAAGAAGAGAGAGAAGAGAGAGAGAGAGGAGGAG
>NW_027627062.1:0-5526 GCF_034508935.2 Berghia stephanieae
TGGGGGAAAACTTTCGCTTTTTTTTTTTTTTTTTTTTTTTTTCAGGCGCGGACTGCAGAAATATAAAGTCCGGGGTGGGAGAATACTTCCCTTTTTTTTTTTTTTTTTTTTTTCGATTCAAACGCGGCTGCAGATAAAAAGCGGGAGATGGAGAAACTTCGCTTTTTTTTTTTTTTATTCGATTGGAGCGCGGGGCTGCAAAAAAAAAAGTCCGCGTGGGGGAATACTTTCGCATTTTTTTTTTTTTTTTTGATTTAGAGCGCGGACCGAGAAAAAAAAGTCCGCAGTGGGGAATACTTTAGCATTTTATCTTTTTTTTATTTAGCGCGGCTTCAAAATAAAAAAATCCGCTTGGAGAAAAACTTTCGCATTTTTTTTTTTTATTTTTTTGATTGAAGCGGGACTGCGAAATAAAAAAAAATCCGCAGGGGAGAATACTTTTTCCCTTTTTTCTTTTTTTTTTTCGATTACGCGGGACTGCAGAAATAAAAAGTCCCCAGTGGGGGAATACTTCCCCTTTTATCTTTTTTTTAGTTTCACCGGGGAAATGCAGAAATAAAAATCCGGGAGGGGAATACTTCGCATTTTTTTTTTTTTTTTTTTCAATTTAGAGCGCGGCTGCAAAAATAAAAGTCCCCATGGGAAATACTTTTGCATTTTTTTTTTTTTTTATTTTTTAGATTTGATGCGGACTGCAGATATAAAAATCCAAAAGGGGGGAAAACTTTTGCATTTTTCTTCTTTTTTTTCGATTCAAAGGGGGGACTGCAGATAAAAAATCCGCAGTTTGGGGAACTTTTGCATTTTTTTCTTTTTTTTTTATTCGATTTAAACGCGGCTGCAGAAAAATTTAAAGTCCCCTGGGGGAATACTTTTCCCTTTTTTTTTTTTTTTTTTCGATTCGAGCGCGGACTGCGGATCTAAAATCCGCAGTGGGGGGAATACTTGAATTTTATCTTTTTTTTTTTTCGATTCAGAGCGCGGGCTGCAAAATTTAAGTCCCCCAGTGGGAGAAAATTTCCCCATTTTTTTTTTTTTTTTTCGATTCAGGCGGGGACTGCAAAAAAAAAAGCCGCAGTGGGAAATTCTTTCGCATTTTTTTTTTTTTTTGTTTTAGGCGGGACTGCAGAAAAAAAAATCCGCAGTGGAAATCTTTCCAGTTTTTTTTTTTTTTTTTCCCATTCGAGCGGGGACGCAAAAAAAAGTCCGCAGTGGAGAATACTTTCGATTTTCTTTCTTTTTTTTTGTTCAGAGCGCGACTCAAAAAAAAAGTCCGCATGGAGAATACTTTCGCATTTTTTTTTTTTTTTTTATTCAACGCGACTGCAAAATAAAAAGTCCGCTGGGGGAAAACTTTCGCATTTTTTCTTTTTTTTTTTTTTTATTTGGGGCGGGACTGCAGAAAAAAATCCGCAGTGGGGGAATACTTTGATTTTTTTTTTCGATTTGAGCGCGGACTGCGAATAAAAAGTCCCAGTAGAATACTTTCGCATTTTTCTTTTTTTTTTTTGTTCAGAGCGGGACTGCAGAAAAAAAGCCGCAGTGAGAATACTTTTTGCATTTTTTCTTTTTTTTTTGATTCAGAGCGCGGGGTGCAATAAAAATCGGCAGTTTGGGGAATACTTCCATTTTTTTTTTTTTTTTGATTTTAGCCGGCGGGAGAATAAAAAGTGCAGTGGGAAATACTTTCGCATTTTTTCTTTTTTTTTTTTTTTTTTTTCAGGCGCCAACGCAAAATAAAAAACGCATGGGGGAAATACTTTTGCATTTTTCTTTTTTTTTTTTTTTTTTTTTTTTAAAGCGCGGACGCAGAATAAAAAGCCGGGGATTTGGGGGAATACTTTTGATTTTTTTTTTTTTTTTTTTTGGTTAGAGCGGGACTGCAGAAAAAAAAGTCCGCAGTGGGAGAATACTTTCGCATTTTTTTTTTTTTTTTTTGATTTAAGGCGGACTGAAAAATATAAGTCTCAGGGGAGAATATTTGGGATTTTATCTTTTTTTTTCGTTTCAAACCGATGCAGAAATAAAAAATCCCAAGGGGAGAATACTTTCGCATTTTTTTTTTTTTTTTCGATTCAGAGCGGGTGAATAAAAATCCCAGTGGGGAAAATTCTTTCGATTTATCTTTTTTTTTTTTTTTTAGAGCGGGACTGCAAAATTTAAAGTCCGCAGTGGAGAATACTTTTGCAATTTTTTTTTTTTTTTTCGATTTAGAGCGGGCGCAGATATAAAAAAGTCCGCATGGAAAAACTTCGATTTTTCCCTTTTTTTTTGTTTAAAGCGGGGGCTGCAGAAAAAAAAAGTCCGCAGTGGGGGAATCTTTCGCATTTTTTCTTTTTTTTTTTTTGATTCAGAGCGCGGGCTGCAGAAATAAAAAGTCCGCGGGAGATCTTTCCCCTTTTTTTTTTTTTTTTTCGATTAGAGCCCGACTGCAAAAAAAAAAAGTCGCAGTGGGGAGAAAACTTTCGCATTTTTTTTTTTTTTTTTTTTTGTTTCGAGCGCGGACTGCGAAAAAGTCCCAAGGGAGAAAACTTTCAATTTTTCTTTTTTTTTTTATTAGAACGCGGACGCAAATTAAAAATTTGGGGAGTGGAAATACTTTCGCATTTTTTTTTTTTTTTTTTTTCGATTTTAAACGCCCACTGCAAATAAAAATCGCAGGGGGGAAAACTTTTGCATTTTTTTTTTTTTTTTTTTTTGAAGAGGCGGGCTGCAGAAATAAAAAATCCGGGGTGGGGGAATCTTTTCCATTTTTTTTTTTTTTTTTTTTTCAGAGGGGATGCGAAAAAAAAAAGTCCGCGTGGGAAACTTTGCATTTTTTTTTTTTTTCGATTTAGACGCGGACTGCAAATAAAAATCGGGAGTGGGGAATACTTTCGCATTTTTTTTTTTTTTTCGATTCAGAGCGCGGACTGCAGAAATAAAAGTCCCAGTGGGAAAAACTTTGCAAATTTTTTTTTTTTTTTTTTTTCGTTTCAGGGCGCGGACTGCAGAAATTTAAAGTCCGCAGGGGGAGAATACTTTCGCATTTTTTTTTTTTTTTTTCGATTCAGAGCGCGGATGAGAATAAAAAGTCCCCAGTGGAGAAACTTCCCCATTTTATTTTTTTTTTGTTTCGGCGGGACTGCAGAAATAAAAAGTCCCCCGGGGGGGAAATACTTTCCCCTTTTTTTTTTTTTTTCCCCAAAAGGGGCCGGCAAAATAAAAAGCCCAGTGGGGGAAACTTTCGCATTTTTTTTTTTTTTTTTTTTTGATTCAGAGCGGGCTGCAGAAAAATAAAGTCCGCAGGGGAGAATATTTGGGATTTTTAATTTTTTTTTTTTTCGTTTTTGAGCCGAAATGCAGAATAAAAAATCCGAAGGGGGGAATACTTTTTGCAATTTTTTTTTTTTTTTTTTCGATTCAGAGCGCCGGTGCAAATATAAAAAGTCCCCCAGTGGGGGAATCTTTTCCCTTTTTATTTTTTTTTCGTTTCAGACGGGGTGCAGAAATTTAAAAAATCCCCCAGTGAGAAAATTTTTGAAATTTTTCCTTTTTTTTTCATTAAGGGGCCAGAAAAAATAAAAAGTCGGGCAGTGGGAGAATACTTTCGCATTTTTTTTTTTTTTTTTTGTTAGAGCGGGACTGCAGAAAAAAAAAGTCCGCAGTGGGAGAATACTTTCGCATTTTTTCTTTTTTTTTTCGATTCAGAGCGGGACTGCAGAAATAAAAATCCGCAGTGGAGAATACTTTCGCATTTTTCTTTTTTTTTTTCGATTCAGAGCGGGACTGCGAAATAAAAAGTCGCAGTGGAGAATACTTTAGCATTTTTTCTTTTTTTTTTTTTTTTTTTCATTCAGAGCGCGACGCAAAATAAAAGTCCGCAGTGGGAGAATACTTTCGCATTTTTCTTTTTTTTTTTTTTGTTCAGAGCGCGGACTGCAGAATTAAAATCCGGGAGTGGGAGAATACTTTGCAATTTTTCTTTTTTTTTCGATTCAGAGCGCGGACTGCAGAAAAAAAAGTCCCAGTGGGGGAATAAATTTCGCATTTTTTTTTTTTTTTTTTGATTCGAGCGCGGACTGCAGAAAAAAAAGTCCGCATGAGAATAACTTTGCATTTTTTCTTTTTTTTTTTTTTTGTTCAGAGCGCGGATGCAAAATAAAAAGTCCGCAGTGGGAGAATTCTTTCGCATTTTTTTTCTTTTTTTTTCTTTATCAAGCGCGGACGGCAGAAATAAAAGTCCGCATGGGAGAATACTTTCGCTATTTTTCTTTTTTTTTCGATTCAGAGCGCGGACTGCAATATAAAAGTCCGCAGTCGGAGAATGCTTTCGCATTTTACTTTTTTTTTTTTTTTCAGAGCGCGGACTGCAGAAATAAAAAGTCCGCAGTGGAAAATACTTTCGCATTTTTCTTTTTTTTTTCGATTCAGAGCGCGGACTGCAAGAATAAAAATCCGCAGTGGAGAATACTTTCGCATTTTTTTTTTTTTTCGATTCAGGGGGCACTGCAAAATAAAAAGTCGCAGTGGGAGAATACTTTCGCATTTTCTTTTTTTTTTTTTGTTTCAAGCGCGGACTGCAGAAAAAAAAGTCCGGGAGTGGAGAATACTTTCCCTTTTTTCTTTTTTTTTTCGATTCAGACGCGGACTGCAGAAATTTAAAAAATCGGGAGTGGGGGAATACTTTCGCATTTTTTCTTTTTTTTTTGATCAGAGCGCGGACTGCAGAATATAAAAAAACCGCAGTGGGAGAATACTTTCGCATTTTATCTTTTTTTTTTTTCGTTCAGAGCGCGACTGCAGAAATAAAAAGTCCGCAGTGGGAAATACTTTTGCATTTTTTTCTTTTTTTTTCGATTCAGAGCGCGGACTGCAGAATATAAAAGTCCGCAGTGGAGAATACTTTCGCATTTTTTCTTTTTTTTTCGATTCAGAGGCGCGGGCTCAGAAATAAAAAGTCCGCAGTGGGAGAATACTTTCGCATTTTTCTTTTTTTTTTTTTGATTCAGAGCGCGGACTGCAGAAATAAAAAGTCCCAGTGGGAGAATACTTTCGCATTTTTCTTTTTTTTTTTTTTGTCAGAGCGCGGACGGGAAAAATATAAAAGTCCGGGAGTGGGAGAATACTTTTCGCAATTTTATTTTTTTTTTCATTCAGACGCGGAACTGCAGAAATAAAAGTCCCAGTGGAGAATACTTTCTCATTTTTTTTTTTTTTTTTTTTGATTCAGAGCGCGGGCTGCAGAAAAAAAAGTCCGCAGTGGGAGAATACTTTCGCATTTCTTTTTTTTTTTTTTTTTCGTTTTAGAGCGGGGACTGCGATAAAAAATCCCCGGGTGGGAGAATCTTTCCCCTTTTTTTTTTTTTTTTGATTTAAAGGGACTGCAAAAAAAAATTCCCCAGTGGAGAATACTTTTTCCATTTTTTTCTTTTTTTTTTCGATTTAGAGCGCGGGCGCATAAAAAAGTCCGCATGGGAAATATTGCATTTTTTTCTTTTTTTTTTTTTTTCAGGCGCGGCTGCAGAAATTTAAAGTCCCCGGGGG
>NW_027627063.1:0-5527 GCF_034508935.2 Berghia stephanieae
ACCACTCAAATCTATACTACACTAAAAACTACTTCTACTAAATACCCCACAAAATAATACTACTACTACTATACTACTATTACTACTACTACTCTGAAATACAACTAAAATACGTACAACTACTACAAATATTTCTACTACAAATACTACTCACTTAAAATATCCAAAACCCTACAAATACTACTACTAACTAAATCTACTTTAAATTTCTTTCTTACTACTATTACTAACTACTACTAATTTTAAAATTATTACAACTACTACTACTACTACTACTACTACTACTCTACTATTTCTACTACACCACCACCACTACTACTACTACCACTAAAACTACTACTACTACTAACTACTTTCTAACTACTTTCTATAATTTTTTATAAAACTACTACTACTACTACTTATTTTACTACTACTACTAAATACAAATTTCTACTACTACTATACTACTACTTAAAATACAACACTAAACTACTTCTAAACTAACTAACTACTACAACTAATACTACTACTTACTAAACACTACTACAAATCTAAAAACTACTATACTTAAATACACTACTACTACAAAACTTGCCCTTTTCAAACCACAAATACTACTACTACCACTAAAATACTACTAAAACTACCACTATACTACCTAATCACTACACTACTACTACTAAATACTACTACACTACTACAAATACTACTACTACTATACTTTCTACTAAAACTATTACTACTACTACTACACTACTACTAACTACAAATAAATACTACATTACTACTACTACTACTTTCTACTACAATTACTACTACTAAACAAACTACTACGGTAATACTACTAAATATAACACTACTACTACTACTATCTATAACAACTACAACAAAAAACAACAAAAACTACTACTACTTACTACTACTACTACTACTACTACAAATACACTTACTACTACTACTAACTAACCAACCCCATACTAATATTTCTACTACTACCACTACTACTACTCTACTTTCTACTAAATACTACTTTCTAAAACTATACCCACTATACTACACTAAATTTACAACTACTACCCCCTATACTAAAAACCAATACTACAACTACTTTTAAATACTAACTACTACTACACACTACTACTACTACTACTACCACTACTACTCTACCACCACCACCACTACTGATAAATGATTTTCATCGATTTGTAATCAATCAATTAGTCAAAAATAAACATCTATGCCAATACATATATATATATTATATAATATATATATAATATATATATATATATATGTCTATCTATCTGTCTATATATATATATATATATATATATATATATATATATATATATATATATTATGTATGTATATATATCTCTGTCCATCTGTCAATCTATCTAATCTATCTATGTATATATCTATCTATATATCTATCTATCTTCTATCTGTCTATCAATCTATCTATCTACCTCTATCTATCTACCTATCAATTTATTTATCTATCTATCTACCTCTCTACCTATCTATCTATCTATCTACCTATCTGTTTGTCTATCTATCCATCAATCTATATATATATATATATATATATATATATTATATATAATATATGTATATATAATATATAATATATATATATGTACATATCTACCTATCTATCATTCTATTTGTCTGTCTATCTACCGATTTGAATTCCATTCCTACCTCAGTATCTTGTGCTCTTACTATAAGGTGAAACAATAATTTTATTAATTAATCAATAAAGTAAGGTTTTTCACTTATCTATTCGAATTCTGAACCTGGCTCAGTGACTTTATTTTGTTGATTATAATTACACAATCACAAGCACATAATCCCATTCACCAAGAAGGATCTCCGCTGTCCTCTGTCACCATCCAGTGGTCGCAGAGAATCCCAAGTATTTCTTTTACTTTTTGAAGACCTCTTCCACTGCACTTTGGCCTACGTGTTTCCAGTTTCCAGCGAAGTGCAATCTTCCGTATGCGTCGTCCTTAAATAGGAGAACATTACAAAATCATGGTCATATCCTTCTAGTGACCAGGTAAAAAATGTCAGAATTGCAGTCCTGAGCATATCCCCCATTAAAAAAGAGATTCACAGATTAAGAGTTCTGAGTTTAGGAAAGTCCGAAAATGAAAACAGAAAAGGGATTTACATTATCTTGAATATGCGATGAGGGAACTCTAACGGAAACTCCTATAAAGATACTCGTGGCGCGCACTTGTATAGCGCATTTCCAATGTTTTATCATACTAACCGCGCTTTAATATACTTTAATTATTGCTCCAATAGGAGAACCAAATAGATTTATACGTCTTTTTGGTAGGTGTCCTGAATTAAAATTCGTATAACCTATCGATGACTGCATATAGCCATTTTCTCCCCTCACACCAGAGTCACTGGAGTAATAATGTGTGGATAGCTCATACGGTATGAGTCACGCTCTCACCGGCCAGCGGAGTTGTCGTACCAGTAAGGTCGCGGGTTCAAACCCTCATCTTTATTCTCTATTGTCTTCTGGCACTTTCCTACTCACTTCATCTCTTGGGTTATCAACATAAGTGCCTGCCCAATCACTTTTCTGAAGTAATAAAGATGTGTAATGATCAAGGATTGAGACATCCCTTAAACTAGTTAATTGCCAAACTCTTGAAAGACACGTATTTAAAAATTTGGCCAGAAAACTCTTTTCAAATGTCGACCGATTTAAATGACCCCCATCTTGGCAAAAACTCTAAAACTCGGGAGCTCACCAGATGTTCCCTATGTCCTAGGTTTGAGAGTTTATGCCAAGGTGAGGATCTTTCAAAACGATCTCTATTTGAAGGACGAGTTTTCTGGCCAATTTTCTAAACACCTGTCTTTCCAGAGAACGACAGATTAACTGGATAAATACGATAACCAATGAAAGTGCCAAAAATGGGGAGATCAGGAATGAGGTAAACTTGAGCTTTTATATAGCGCGATATCTACTTAGTGTGCTCAAAGCGCTTTACAAGGGGTCCCTGACCAACAGCAACATGTAACATGTAGAACGAGACATGACGCCTGTTAGGCGTTATTACACTTTTTAGGACAAAGACAACGCTTTTAACGACCAGGTACTCTTTTTAGTCCTGAGTACGGTGGGAGAATGTGAGTTAAGAGCATTTTCCAAGTACTGAACTATTCGCCAAGCGAGCACGAAATCAGGACCTTCCGACCGAAAGCACGTGTCATACCACAAGACCACATAGCCGAACGAGTAAGCATGCCTCCAAATATTATGTAAAATGGTGACACTGAGAAGATGAATTGGATTGAACTTGTACTAAGAATGCCAATGATAGGGGTACCCAGGGAAACACGAAGAGTGACAGTTGAGAGCCGTCCTACTAATTGCCGTCCGGAGCCGTCCGGCGTAATTTGAGGAGCTTCCGGAAGGCGTAAGACTTCTAGAAAGGTTCGTACAGGTCTGAGGCATCCGGATGGCTTGAGAATGCTTTAAATGACCTCCGACGGCTCTCCTGGCCGCCGGCCGGCTCCGGACGGCAATTAGTAGGACCCGTGAGAGGGAAAGGGGTGGTTAGAATAGGGTTCATAGCCTAGAAGGAGTCCAATGCTGCTCTAACCGACAGGATAGCCCGTAGAAGAGTCCATGTGTTTTGAAGGTATGGGAATATGTCAATCTAAATGCATTGCGGCTTTGTGGTCTTGTGGTATGACACTCGCTTTCGGATCGAAGTTCCTGGTTCGAGCCTCGATCGGCACACAGTTGAGTCCTTGGAAAAAGCTTTTTACTCACATTATCTCACGGTACTCAGGTGTAAAATGAGTTAACCTGGCCGTTAACAGCGTTGTCTATGTCCGAAAAAATTATAATAATCGCCTAACTGGCGCCATGTCACGTCCTGCATGTTAAGTGTTGCTGTTGGCCAGGGACCCCTTGTAAAGCGCTTTAAGCACGTTTAGTGATATTGCGCTATATAAAAGCTCAATTTTAAAAAATTAAATATAAAAAAAAGTAGGAAATGTGTCAGGATACAACATCGGGGTAAGAGTAATTAATCTGGTCACTGATCAGACTCAGATTGTAGCCATCGTTAAGTTATAGCCTGACACTAAAACCCAAAAAGACTGGCATTTTGACGTCATTATTCGGTTTTCGCACCGCCAAGTAAGTGAGTTGTTAGTAGAGCTCATGGAACAAGTGGTCCCCATTTGTTGAACTATTGAATACAACTCACGATTTGCTTTCTTTTGTGGCCAAAGACTGCATTTTGACGTCATTTTTTGGCTAGTGTCAGGCCGTGGCCTTCGTCAAGTTATGGCCTGATACTGACCAAAAAAATGACGTCAAAATGCCAGTCTTTTGCAAAACCAAATAATGACGTCAAACTGCAGTCCTTTTTGATTTCATGTCAGGCTATAACATAACGATGCTACGATCAGATCCGTGTGTTATTAAGACAACACATTGTACATCAGCAGGAATCTTATCCTGCCTTTTTAAACTAACGCTATACCACGCAATCTGCTATTTAATCCTTATACAACAAACCTAGACATTCTGTATAAAAATATTCCTCTCCCCGCCTACGTCTTCTGTTTCAGCATGATATACCAAATATTCTCTTCATTAATTAATCCTGCATTCTCCAACGCGGAAACAATAATTTCCCATTCACAAGGATGCAACCCAATAATTACCTTACGTATCTTTTACATTGAAAAAAAGGGGCGACTACGAGAAGAGGAAAGAAGAGAGGGGAGAGAAATGGAAATGGCGTGCACTCACTCCTTGCTGGCTAACTGGCAGGCATCGCAGACTTGTTCATTCGGCGTGAGTCAAATAATACTGGTCATGGCTAACGGAATGAACCATTTAGTAGTAAAAGAGCGAACAAAACGGATAAGGCTTTTTGGATCATAAGGAATCAAGTCTTCGCATTGTCAGTGAGCATGCGCGGGCTAGCGCACGTGTCTTCTGATGAATAACGATAAAGGATATACTATCCACGTTGATCTCGAGAGAGAGGTATTAATTCCTCCGATGTTACTTCGTCTCGGACAAGGATATTAAGGTATTAAACGGTCCGTTTTGGGAACGTTCCGCTCCCGTGTGTCTGTCTTGTTGCGCGGAAAACAATTTGAGTTTTTTATCAAGTGACGTTGTGATCATTTTTGCTGACAAGAAGATTAATTAATTTTCCAAAATGTCGGGGTGTTTTAGATCTCGTATGTTCTTGATTGTATCCTGATTTGGCTATGTTCGTTACATTTGGGTAAGTTTTTAACGCTTACTGTTTTTTTCCCATGTTTGTTTGACTTTTTATTTTCTATATTGTTTGCTTTTTCCCCCACAATCATATAAAAATGTGAAAAGATATGTGACCATTCGCTTCAAAACGGTATTAAGTCGGATGATTAAGATGTTTAAAATTGAATTTATTGCCAGAAATATCAGACTTGTGTTGAGTTTGTATGTTTTATAAGGAAATGGACACCAATTTTGGGGGATATGCCAACAATTTTATTTTAAAGA
>NW_027627064.1:0-5515 GCF_034508935.2 Berghia stephanieae
TTAAAAAAATAAAATAGGGTTCCCTGGTTTTTTTTAAATAAAAATTCTATTTACAAAATTTTTGCAGGAGGGTTTTAATTCCTGAAGATTCTTTTAAAAAATTTTTAAAAGGGGTCGAAGGGGCTGGAACGAGACTTAAGGTCTCTTTTTATTTATAATTTTTTGTGACCCTTTATTTTGTTCTAATTCTGTTCATTCAATTTAAAAAAGTGTTTTTAAAATTTTCAGGGCCGTTAATGTTCCCGCAGAGGGGTTTTTCTCCCCTCTCAAAAAGGAAACGGTGAAATGGGGCAGGGATTGTTCCGGGTCCGGGAAATCGAGTTATTTTTACCCCGTTTTCTTTTTTTTTTGCCCCGAGTTGGGTCTGGGGGCCGAAAGGGGCCCCTTTTAATTTGTTTTTTTTTTGTTATTTTACATCTCGAAATCCAGGATGGTTTCCCCATTCCTTTCGGAAGTTTTTTAATATTTATTTTAAAAAAACCCCGTTTTGGGATTTTTTCTCCCCCTTGGGAATTTTTGGGCTTTTACCCCCTTTTTTGCCAGTCGATTTCCCCTTCTTTTTGTTCCCCTGGATTTTCCCCACTTTACCAGGTAAAAAAGAGAAAACAAACTTTTCCCTTTTTTTAAAAAAATAATTTATTTGCACCTTCCAAGGGTTCTTTTGAGTCCCTTTGGTCGGTTTTCAATAAAAATTTTAGATCCCCTTTAATTTCGGCAGCGAGTCAGACAAAATCAAAAAAATTTATTTTTATTCGCCCCTCGCCCCAAAAGGAAGCATTTAGGATTGCCCCTCGATTCCCGCTGGGAAAGTCGAAACTTTTTTATTCCCCGGCGAAGTGATTCCCGTGGCCCTTTCCCATGAGTGGAAAAGGGACATCCTACTGGGATTTTGGGGCCTTTTTTGAAACCCTTTTCCGTTTAAAAATGTGAAATATGGTTTTTGTTTGTTTGTAAAATATTGCTTTTTGTGTTTTTGTTTGTAAATATGTGGGTTTTTTGTGATTTTTCCCGTTTTTTTTAGGTCCAAATTTTTGTTTTTTGGGCCCAGTATGGGGCCATGGTGGTGTCTTTTTTCCTTGGACGGTATTTGGGGTTTTTTCCTTTCTTGACTTGGGTGTTTTATTTTCTTTCCGAAAGTTTTTTTTTTATTTGGGAAAACCCCAAATTGGTGGTGTCATTTTTTGGGTTTTTTGCCCCAAATTTTTTTTTTCTAGTGTCCTATCCCTTTTAAAGTGTACTGTTTGTGTGCTGGGTTGTCCTTTCGCACATTGGGGACCCTTAGGGAAATTACTGGGGGGCCAAAATTTTTTCCTCCTGAGATGGGGAGGTGGTAAACTTTCCTCAGCATTTAAAAGGGTTGCCACTGGGAGAAGTTGGGGGGAAAGGGCCCCGAGTCCCCCGATGATGAATTGGGTCCAGGGTGCCTAAGTTAAAGGGTGGGTTTTGGGAGAGCCGTATAAAAAAAGTTTCGTTTTGTCCCGGTTTTGGGGGTTGGAAAAAGGGGTTTTGGGATATCTTTAGAAGAGTGTTTGTGTCCCAACCCCTTTTCCAAAGCTTGACAGAAAACCTTTTCTTTTTCTCATTGCTTTCATTTCATTGCAGTTTTGGGGTTCTTTTATAAAGGGCCGGGGAAATTTTGTTTTTCCCATTTAAAGATCAACCCCGGAAACGGGGGTTCGTTTTCCTCAATTTTGGAAATTTTTTGAGATAAAGGGGGAGGCTGGTTTTTAATTTCAGGTGCGTTTTCGGCCCGAAAAATTGGACAGCTATGTTTTTGATGGGGAGAAGGAAAAAAAACCATTGAGATTTTGCCCCTTTCCCACAGTTTGTTTAGTTGGGTTTTTAACTGTCTCTCAATGGGTGTCCAACTCGTTTTTTCTTCGATTTGCATACAAAAAAAAGTCCCTAACTTAAGGATAAAAGTCAAAATTTTTGTTTTTCATTTTAAATTTATATTTAGGGTTTTATTTTAATCTTCCAAAAAAGAATGGGGGAGACAAATTGGCCTTAACCCCCTTGTTTGGGTCCCCGAAAAAGGGGGAATCTGCTTTGAACCCGAAAGGATTTTTTGTTTTTTTAAAAATGCTCTGACAAAATTGGAAGGTTTCCTGCGCCAAGATTGTTTCCCCGATTTTGAGGGGTTTCCGAATTTCCAAGTTGTGTCAAAGGGCCCTTTTCAAGGTTTAAAGAAGATTTGGGTACCCCCAAAGGGGCCCACCTTTTGGCAAAGGCCTTTTAGAAAGAAGCCTCTTTAGTCGAAACAAGGTGATAAAAAAGTTGATCTGTTCTTTTTGAAAACCCCCTTTGGGGGGTCGGAGAGGGAGTTTTTTGGTTTTTTCCAAGTAGAAAACCATTTCAAAAAAACCTTTTTGGACCCATTTTCCCCCAAACAGCTTGCATTGGCAGTTTTGGTTGAGGGAGGGTTTGGTTCCGGTAAATTTGAAAACGGGCCCGGGAAAGGTCTTTCCCCGGTTTTTTGGGGTTGGAATCACGGGGGCCAATTCCCCCAAAAAAAGGGGGAAAAGGTTTTGTTGTTGTCCCTTAATTTTGTTTAGTTTTTAAAAGGACAACCCAGACTATCTTTGTGGAAGTTGTCGGGTATTTTTTAACTGTTTTTTGTCAGGGACCCCCGGTGTGTGCATTTGTGTCCCGGAGGGCAGGCACCCAAATTCCCCAAGTGAAAAGGTTTTTTTGTAGGGTTTTTGGTTTGTTTTGGTAGATGGTTAAAGTTTATTTGGTGTGTTTTCTGCGTTTTGTTTATGGCGCAGATAATTGTGGTGTGTTTTGGGGTGCAGACGAGGAGTTGTGCGCCAGCCTCTCGGCCAGAGGTGTTTGGCAATTTCTTGTTCTGTTTCAGCCACGGATCCATCGGGACGTGTCAAGTGATTTAGTGAATCACTATCGGATCCCTTCAGTTTCCATAACATCTTCCACACTATTTCGGGGTGTCTGGCTATTTATTTTTGAGACAAAGTTTTGGAAGGATCTCGTTTGTTTTCTCGGAAGATCTTCCTACACTTTGCTCGTTAGTTTCCTAAATGTTGCGAAATTCTCAGGGATTGGGAATCTCATCGCTTTCCTGTTGCTTTTTTTTCTTCTCCGTAGGGCCGCTTCGACATTCTCTGAAAACCAGGGATTGTGTTTTTCTCGGTCTACCAGAGGTTGTTGGTATTGTCGAGCTGCAGATATTTGTTAAAATATTTTTGAATTTGTCATAGCTGTCCACCTCTGTCGTAAGGAGTCTGTGACACTCCTGTGAGAAAGTTTCCCAATCTTGCTCGCCGTACACTCCAACGTTTGGGCTGTGGGGGCCCTTGAAGTCGGGGGTGATGGTTCGAGGCAGACTGGTAAAAAATGGTCAGAACCGTGATCGTCATCGATCACAGTCCAGGAGAGCTCTTTATATAGCTTCGCGGAGCTGAAAAGAGGTTACAGGTAAGCTGATAAGAGGTTAAAGGTTAACTGATAAGAATGGTACTGGTACCAGTGTCGCAGGTAATACTTAGCTGCGACACTGGGTTGGTTACCAGTTATAAATGAAATATGAAAACGTGAAGGTGCTAGAAAGTGGTGGTGTTTCACTCTGAATACTAATTACTGAAGATGATGTTTCACTTTATCAAGACCAAAATCACAGAAGATTCGTGCTCTGTTTGCTATTGTTGGAAAAGAGGTTGGTGCGGGCAGGTACTCCCCATCTTCAAGGGGATATTATACATCTTAAGACGCGTTGTTCGATTCAAATCTGTTTAAAGCGTTTTTTACCAAACGGGTGCCCATATTGAAGCGGCTAGGGGAAAAACGGATTCACAAAATGGGAACTTATTGTTCAAAGGAGGATTAATGTCCATTCTTCAGTTGGGAAACACCTGTTTAATGGAAACTGGAGAACGTGGCGGCGGAAACACGCGCACTTATATTGAGGTGGAAGTGGGCTAAAAGCAGTGGCCTCTGGAATACCCTTCAATGATATATTGGAAACAGCCGACATAATCAGGAGGCTATCGTACGCAACTGGAAGGGGATTAAGATTTCTCAGCGATCGCCTTATTCAGAATTCGCAGAGGAATAAAAATTATGTGAACAATTTGTTGACCAAAAATGGTACACTTGGCAGTTTAGTTTAAAGGACAAGGAAGTAGATGAAAGAAAAGTGATTTGGATTGCTGATACTAGTGGAAATATGGGGAAGACATACTTGTCTAAATTCTTAATTTGTGAGTTAGGTGCAGTTGAGGTTCGAAAACGGAAAAAATGTGCAGACATTAAAATATGCCTATAATGGTGTGAGAAGATAGTGATATTTGACTTTAGTCGTTCACAGAAGATCATATAAAACTATGAGGTGATTGAGAGTATTAAAAAATGGAACTGTGTTTTTCTACTAAAGTATGACTCTCAGATGAAGGTGTTCCCTACACCTTGGGTTATTATTTTTGCAAATTTCTACCCGGACCAAGCAAAGATGAGTGCGGACAGATGGGACATACGAACATTGCTACCTTGGAATAAACAAATATGGGGTGAAAAAATGGGGGAATGTGAAACGGTAGGGGAATTTGATTAAAGTTTATTAAAAAATTTATTGCTCGTTACGTTATAAATTTAAAGATCAATGTGGGTATGAAAAGTTACATGTAATCTTGGTCCTTGTCAAAAGTTCCCCTCTGAAGAGTACAAATATGTTCTGTCAATTACCATCTGGTATTTTATGGGGGATCTTGTGGGTTTTCTTTTTAGGGCCTCTAAAAAGCATGTTGAATACAGTTATAGGGAGTCATATATAGGACCGCCTACATTCTGGGTAAGAATTTTAAATTGGGGCGCGCTTTTATAGCTTGCGGGCTTTATAAGAAGGTTCACTACTGAAAGAGGTTTAAAAATTTTAACTGATAAGAGTGGTACTGGTGTCAGTGGTCGCAGGTAATAAATAAGCTGCGACACTGCGGGGGGTACAGTGGGATATAAGCCATGAAGAAAGAGAAGCAGGCTCGTAAACGGTGGTGTTTTACTTTAAATAATTATACCGAAGATGATGTTCGGAATATCGAGAGCAAAAGTCACAGAAGATTCGTGCTATTATGCTGTTATTGGAAAGGGATGGTGGTGGGGGGAAGGTACTCCCCATTTACAAGGATTTTGTTCATCTTAAGAGAGACTTCGGTTCCCAAAGGTATTAAAAAACATTTTTACCAAACAGGTGCCATATTGAAGGGGGCTCGCGGATCAGATTCTGAGAATGGAGCGTATTTGCACAAAAGAAAATAATATCCTTCTTCAGTTGGGAACACTTTCTAATGGAGTTGGGGGAAAAAAACGGCGGCGGAAAACCACGGCGCTTATAGCGACGTGGAAAATTGCTAAAAGCCATTGCCAGTGAGATACCCTTCAGAGATATCTTGGAGGTGCCCAGAACGGAGAGCCCTGACGCAATTGGAAGGGGTTAAGGTTCTCCCTGATATGTTTAATTTTTTTCAATTTCTACCCGGACCAAACAAAGATGATGCGGACAGAT
>NW_027627065.1:0-5524 GCF_034508935.2 Berghia stephanieae
CGCAAACCCCCTTTCGTGTGTGAGGGGGGGGAACAGGGGGCCACGCCTTACGATTCCTTAAGGGGGTAAATTTTAAAAATTTACTACACCATAAATCGCAATGACAATGATCTATATGAAGGGGGACCCCCCTTTTTCTAAAGGGGTTTTTTTTTGAAATGTAGTCTACTAAAGAGGTTGTGGTGTGTGTGTGTTTTGGTTCGAACCTGCAAGTTTCAAAACTGATTTTTTGTTTTCTTTTTTCCATCCTTTTCCCACTCCTTTCTATCGCATTTTGCATTTAAAAAATAAATAATTTAAAATTTCGTTTGGTTTTTAACTAATCAAGTAATTGAGTTTCATTAGTTTTTTTTTTCCCCTCCAAAAAACCATTATAACGTCGATTTTTTAAAAGGGCCCCAATAGAATATTTGGGGCCCCCAAGCTCATTGAAAGCACTCTCTTTAACCAAAGGGGCCCAAGCGTCCCGGGTGCAGTCGTTTTTTTTCTGAACCCCGTCTACCAGCAATGAAAAGGGTCTGAGTTTGTTAGAAACTGGCAAAAATCACCTCGACCCCCTTTTCACCTCCCCCCCCCCTCTTTTTAAACTTTACTTTCTCTCTTACCTTCAAGCTCGGCCCCTAATTTTTTGTGTGTGTGGGGGGGGGGGGGGAGGGGGGGGTAGGAGTTGCGTGTGTGTATCAAAGCCACGAACAACTCGATCAACGCTTGGGCGATGCCATTATCTCCGTTAATTTGGGGATAAATTTCAAATTTTATTAAATTATCGAAGTAACAATGAAGTACGGTGAGCAAATAAAGAAGGCATCACCCCTCTTCTTAATTAGGTTACAAATTTTAAATGAGTGTGACTACTCCGTGTGTTTTTCTCCTGTAGGCCACGGTTTCATCGTGTAGCGGTCTTTACGGTTCAGAATGAACGGACCGGTCTAGAGACCGGTCCTTGCGGTCTTCATTTCCCAAGGACCGTAGGAACCGTGGTCCTTAAGCTTGCCAAGGACCGCCCCCCCACTACTGGCTCATTACTGGAAAAGTAACAAAACCGGGATCCCTGCTACAGACCTTCAATATCTTGGTTTATTTGCAGGAGTTAAGATGGTAGCCGCATTTGACACACAAGACTTTTTGTTTATTTTTTTTTTCATTTTTCTTTTTTACTAAGAGAGAGGGGGAAGGGATGACAGAGTGGGGGTGAAAGATGAATTAATGGGTGGGGCAGGTGGAAGGAGAGAGAGGAGAGGAGAGTGAGAGAGAGAGAGAGAGGGGAGAGAGAGAAGGGGGAGAGAGAGAGAAGAGAGAGAGGAATCACCAACCAACTTTTCCCACTCGACGCTTGTCGCCATCTTTGATATGTGAAGGTTTCAAAAATGAACTTAGCAAACTTCTAAGCTGTTTCGTCTTATTCGGAAATGTGAGAAAGATTAAAGGGCTTTTAATTGTAAAGCCCCGGAAGTATGGCAAATGTTTTCGTCCTACCTAATAATCTATTTAATTTTCTTATCCTGGCGTCCCCCACTGTGCTATTAAATGTTTATTTTTAAATAGTGTGTAAATTTAATGAGTGGTTTTAAAGAAAGATTAAGACTAAGCTGTGTGTGTGTGTGGGGGGGGGGGGGGCGGCGGGGGGGGGGGGGGGTCGTTCGGTAAATGAAAATAACAAAAATGTGTGAATGTTTGTTGGGGGGGGGGGGGGGGGTCGTGGGATTTTGTTAAAGTTTATATACAGCCCTATTAGTTTTAATCAATTTTTGGGGGTAATTTATAAATAGGGGCCTGATACTGCAGCTTCATTACGAATTTAAAACTAACGTAAGGGGATATTGAATGCCTTAATATTAATTGTAATGCTAGAAAATCTATTGATTGAAAGATCACAAAAATGATACACGAGGTAAAGATAGTATATCAACTTAAATGTACGCATGTATGTGAGATGGACAAACAATTATTATTTTTTAGCCGGAACATGCAAAGCACACCACACACACACACACACACACACAAAAGCACACACCCACACACCACACACACACACACACACACACATACACAACACACGTCATCCATACATATAGAAGATTACCATGAAAAGGTAACAATACATCTATTTACAGACAAGCTTGAAAGCTATGTCAACAGCAGTGCAAACAAGTAATATTCGTCATATATAAATCTTTCATCATATCCCTGTCTACAAACACCTTGAAATAATCCATAGATTGTGCATTCTTTGTTTCCAATTTCAAATTGTTCCATTCTGGACAATACAAATACCGAACCAGTTTTGTCTTATGTTTGTTTTGCATCTAGAGACAAAAATCTTAAACGTGTCCCCTCTAGTAAAAAGTAACATTAGAATATGAAAAAAAATCAGAAAAGTGTATCCTATTTAGACCATGTACCAATCTATAAACCTGAATTAAATCCCCACGAATTTTTCTATATTTCAAACTTTGTAAGTGACGAAAATCTGACCTTTCCTTATAAGATAAATACTGTATGGCATAAATCTTTTTGGTAGTTCTCCTCTGTACACTTTCAATACAAATAGATTGTCTTTTATATAATGGGCTCCAGATGGAATTTCCGTATTCTGGAATTGGTCGAACGAGCGATTTATACAAATACAAAATATGGTTTTATCAAGACTTATAAAGGTTCTATATATATTATTCCCATCATTCTGTTTTCACGGCTTACACAAACTATCAATATGTACATCAAAATTCAAAAATGAATCAAAAGTAACTCCCACGTCCTTTTTATAAGGCACAACGTAAAGTAGATTTGACATAGAAGTATCGGTAGATAATTATGACATGGATTTTTTTTCCTGTATGTAATACTTTACATTTCGAAACATTAAAATCCAAATGCCATGTTGTAGACCATTTGAAAAGTGAAAATGTATCATTTTGTAGAATGTTATGGTGTTCAGTTGTACTGTAAGATCTTCGTATCGTCTGCAAACAGTTTGCAGGCTGAATTTATGTCACATGGTAAATCATTTATATATAAAAGAAATAAAAGTGGGTCCAATTACGCTTCATTGGAGTACAACGCTAATTACATTCTTAAAATCCGACCCCACCCAATTGACAATGAATCTTTGTATTCGATTATTAAGAAAGTCTTTAATCCAGTTAAAGATATTCCCTTTAAAATCCATATGATTTTAGTTTAATGAATAATCTCTCATGTGGAACAGAATCAAAAGCCTTCGGGAAAAACAAGATATAACAACACCAATGCATGATTACGACCAATTAACTTGGTAAATCCTCCATCACCTGTAAAAGTTGAGTAATGCATAATCTCTTTGATCTAAGAACCATGCTGGTTATCGTTTGGCATCGTATGACTTTCAAGAAGTCCATTATTCGGTCCATAACCTTACAGAGTATGCATGTTAGCTGATTTGGTCTATATCTGGCAGCATCCAATTTGCTGCCCTTTTTATGAATGGCAGTAACATTGGCTTGTTTCCATTCAATGGGTAAGGTACCAGATTCTAGAGACTTATTATATTATATTGTTGATAGCGGCGGTGATATTTCAAAGGTCACTTCCCTCAGTAATGCGGATGAAGGGAATCGGGTCCCATGCTTTTAGTCACGTCTAAATTCAACCAATTTGGCAAGTATGTCTTCTTGTGTAATATAAAAATCGGGAACGTTAATTGATTTGTAACATTGAAAGTTGGTATATTTGTAGTTTCTTCTTGAATTAACACAGATAAAAAATTATTATTTAAAACATGGCAGCTTTTAACATGAATTGATGTTGTTAGGCTCAACGGTTATGTACCGGATATTAAAGGTATATATCTCAAGGGAAATAGGTACATTTTCAGTGATAATTCTCAATTTTCCTTTTCCCCCTTCTCTTCACAGGATGAATATACAAACATACCGATTGTGGATATATATCTAATCTATATATTTGTGTGATTTTCAGCATGTACATTATAGATGAAATGACAATAAAAGTGATATGTATAACTTGTAATATGTTTATTTTTTTTGATTTAACAAGTCATATATATATATATATATATATATATATATATATATATATAATATATATATATATATATATATATATATTATTTAAAATATTTACCACAATGTTTGGGGCAGTCTACATCGATGTTTCAGGCTTAATTTGCATCTTCAGGACTGAGTTGTTTTGTTGACTGTTGTTGTTTCTTGAAGTGGTTCCGGGTTTGAAGTTAATTAAGCTTAATTTGCCATCTTCAGGACTGAGTTGTTTTGTTGACTGTTGTTGTTTCTTTTAAATAATAATTCGCTCCATTACTATATTTTAAATAATAATTTCGCTCCATTACTACATGTCGAGCACTTTTCGTACCATATTTGTATCAAACACGATTCTATTATATATATATATATATTATATATATATTATATATTATATATATATATATATATATCCGGAAAAATCAGAATCGCATAACCATGGTGCTATATATACAATATACAAGTAACAAAAGTATAAAGTAATTATTCAAAACTTGGGATCCTGTTTTATTCCTCCAATCAGAATGTTTCTCCACCTCTACATCACATCACCTACACAATATGCAGCATTTGATTTGCTACTTGAAAGACGGGAAGAGGAAGGAAAAGCAGATATTACTGCTGGTCGTTCTCATCATAAAGGTGAGACGTCAATGAAAAAAAGTAAATATGATGTCCATCAAACTTCGCTACATTGTTTGGAGACGGAGACAAGACGGATATATCAAAACGAGTCTTGTCGGATTGTGTCGCCGTCTGTGTCGTTGTTACTATTCATCGCCTCTATTCGCTGTGACGTCAAAACAGGTGCGTTATCGTCACAAAGCATCCATCAATGCCTGGCAGTTATCACTTGTTACCTTATGTATTTTTGTGTGATGGTAGTCACTTATTATACGGGTTTAAACAATGTATGAGGATTGATTTCCTTGTTGTGCATCTCTATATAAACGCCCGTGTTTACTCATAAAAATCATGTCCAGTTTTCCGAGCTTCAGACTGAAATCCCCCCAGTAAAGATAGGATATTGACTTCGCTGAAATTTGAAGCAGTTTCAATTTCAAGGATCCCATCTAATTTATATTCAACAAGAAATCCAATTGTAAGTTGAACTATCTTTTTATTATTTATTCAGTCTTGCTCTGTATTTTTTCTTGTTTTTGACTTTCCTCTGCATTTTGTTTTTCAGTGCCGCTGAACTGAGTTTTATATTCGAGCAATTTATAATTTTCTCCTCTCTCCATTGAAAAAAATGCCAAATTAAATAGGAAATTATTTTGATACCATCCAATGTGTATACACATAGAAGATCATGTCTTAGCTGTAATACCATTTTATCATACTGCTCAGAAGCGCTCGTTTCCATTGTTAAATAAAATCTCCATTCAAGGGGTCAGTTTCGGTTAAATATAATTAAACTAACTTAAAAATTACGATAGACACAATATCATTCATAATTTTTTTTAAAAATCAATATCTTTTTA
>NW_027627066.1:0-2500 GCF_034508935.2 Berghia stephanieae
AAAAGAACACAAGACTCGAACACGGAAGAGTATAAACATTGATAGAGGTAGGATAATTTGTTTTGGTTTTCGCCCGATACTGTTTGCATTCGGATAATCCTTTGAAGTAGACAAGGCGGTCAGGTCAGCACAACAGTTGATGATGATCTCTTGGTACAACCAATGGTGTGTTCCGCAGGCGAAGCTTCTTTCTTACTTACTTACCTACTGCATTTCACGCCCATTGGCGTATAGGGAAGTTATGAGGGCTCTTTACAAACCAGTCATGGCAGTTGCAGAGACCCAAAGAACTCATTACACTTTCTGATTTTCTCCTCCAATGTTTTTCCCCCTTTCTTATGCGTGCGGATGTCCAACGAAGAACATCCTTCATTCTGAGAACGTAGGCCATGGAAAAGGCATACAAATTTCCCCTCACCCCCCTGAGTTGAGTGATGGGAGTAAATCGATTCGTATCAGTGACAAATCGATTCGGATAATTTTATCGGATACTCTCAAGAAATAAAAAAATCTGTGTATCAAGACTACCCGATAGCTCTGTGCAAAATGGCATTGTGTAGCGCATCAACCATAATTGTATAAAATGGATAATTCCAGGTATCAATAGAGCATGACACAAGAATCAATTAACGTAATGAATATCGTTAATTTTTAAAAATTTGTTTACTGAAAGAAAACCGATATTTGTAGATATCGAAAAGTGCCCAATTACTATCTATAACCTAGCTTTTTGTCTCGCTTTGCCTCACCAACGGAACAGTCATCTTCGTCGTGTTTGATGTATTTGCTGGTGATGTGGTGTTGTTCTAATTGACAGGCCATTCACTGGGCGTCAATACTGTTTTGTTAATTGTGTTTGTAAAAATTTTTATTCTCTATTGTCTTCTGGCACTTTTCTACTCACTTCATATCTTGTTGTTACCAACATAAGTGCCTGCTCCACTCACTTTTCTGAATTAAAAATTCACCCCATACACCGGAGCATACTCAATGTCTCAATCGTTTCTATGTTATATGTTTGTGATGAGAATATTGGCTATTAAGCTTAACTGCTGGTCATAATTACTTTGCGATGGTGGTGAACGAATCGGCGATCTCAAGAAGTGGGTGAGAGAGGGATCTAGAAATGACTTTGGGTTTGAAACGAATATTTTTGTGTTCGTGGATAGCTCACACGGTAGAGCCACGCTCTCACCTGCCAGGCGGAGTTGTCGTACCAATAAGGTCGCAGGTTCAAACCCCACCACCGCCGCGAAAAATTTTTTATTCTCTATTGTCTTCTGGCACTTTTCTATTCACTTCATATCTTGTTGTTACCAACATAAGTGCCTGCTCCACTCACTTTTCTGAATCAAAAAATTCACCCCATACACCGGAGCATACTCAATGTCTCAATCGTTTCTATGTTATATGTTTGTGTTGAGAATATTGGCTATTAAGCTTAACTGCTGGTCAAAATTATTCGCGATGGTGGTGTACGAACGAATCGGCGGTCTCAAGAAGTGGGTGAGAGAGGGATCTAGTAATGACTTTGAGTTTGAAACGAATATTTTTGTGTTCGTGGATAGCTCACACGGTAGAGCCACGCTCTCACCTGCCAGGCGGAGTTGTCGTACCAATAAGGTCGCAGGTTCAAACCCCACCACCGCCGCGAAAAATTTTATTCTCTATTGTCTTCTGGCACTTTTCTATTCACTTCATATCTTGTTGTTCCCACTGAATAGGGAAGCACTTGATTAAGAAGTGATAGCCTGGGTCTGCTGGTCAGTTGTGGTCAGTGTCGTCGGACGGTGACTAAACACAGTTTACCATTTTAGCCAGAAACATGATTCACTTCAAATATCGATCGTTGATCTATACAAAAAAATAGTCCTTTTGAGTCATTAGGCCCATGGAGCCGAAGTTTATCCCGGTTTCTATAGCGTGACACGGACAATAACAATTATTTGCTATCCTTTTGATAGGACGCGAGTATATCTCAAAGTACTTTCCGCCAAATCTAACAGACTCAACTACCCATTCACTGCTGGGTAGACAGGTGGGTCAGAAGACAATTCGACTGCATGCGGGATCGATCTCGGTCCCTTTGCGTGTGAAGCGAGTGCTCTACCAACCGAGCTATCGGGACCCCCTCCTACCCCCCCCCCCCCTCCCGTTGATCTATAACTTTGGGGGGAATTTTCGACCTGCAACTTCAAAAAGTGTTTAATCAAAGTAATGTGGAGTGATACTGGTCTGGGTGAGTGGTGTGGGTATGTGTGTGTGTGTGTGTGTTGTCTGTGTGTGTGTGTGTGTGTGTGTGTGTGTGTGGTTCTGGTGAGTAGGATGTTGTTTGAGCTACGGGGTCAATTTGTTGGCGCCTTAAGGATTTGATGTTCCAAACCTCTAGGGATTTTGGTCATGGAAATGGTATGGTTGGTGGTTCTCAACGGATCGTGGATAGTTCATACGGTAGAGTCACGCTCTCACCGGCCAGGCGGTGTTGTCGTACCATAAGGTC
>NW_027627066.1:5000-22500 GCF_034508935.2 Berghia stephanieae
ACAATGAGCATCAAGACGGCACTTGAATGCCTGCAATGAAGGGGCGTCGACAACTGTTGCAGGAAGGCGGTTCCATAATTAGTTGACTACCCGAACTGAGAATAAGTTCTGCTTATTTTATAGCTATACACACGGAAGCTTTGTTAAATGTGACCTACCGTGTCGGTCTTGTGATGTGTCGCTTTGAGCCAAATAAAAAAATAAAAGTGAGCATAACATGATACACTTAAAGCTTTTTACAAGTGTCCAGATGTTACTGTGCGGCTATGTGGTCTAGTGGTATGACACTCGCTTTCGGATCGGAAGGTCCTGGGTTCGAGCCCCGCGCTCGGCGCATAGTTGAGTCCTTGAAAAAGGCTCTTAACTCACAATCTCTCACCCTACTCAGGTGTAAAATGAGTATCTGGCCGTTAACAGCGTTGCCTTTGTCCGAAGAATTGTAATATCGCCTAACAGGCGTCATGTCCCGTCCTACATAAATGTTGCTGTTGACCAGGGACCCCTTGTAAAGCGCTTTGAGCATATTTAATGGATATTGCGCTATATAATATATATAAGCTCAATTAAACAAAATATTTTTTACTGAGGCCAGATGATCGATCGGGTTACGATTGCAATTTCAACCAAAAAAAAAAAAAAAAAAAAAAAAAAACAAACAAAAAAAAAAAAACCCCAAAAAAAAAACAAACAAAAAAACCCAACAACAACAACAACAAAATCCCACATATCCCATATTATGTTTATTCATATTTGTAAAAAGAAAGAAAAAAAAATCATCACCGAGTTATCAAAATTCTCACTCGGACACTGGCTGGATTTGAAAAGGTCCGTTTCATTGTGGGCCATGCGCTCTATCTACCCATAGTTTCAACTTTTAAACACAACTTGAGGACCAATAAGTAGACAAAAGGGGCGGTTTGTATCCACCCCCACCCCCGTTCTTGTCCAACCCTCCTTTGGTGTGACTAATCTTCTCTAATCATGACGGGACGTTGGGCTAGGGCATAGGGAATAAGGGTTGAGGAAATCACTGATTCATAACGGGAGCAGGGGCTATTGTTGTTGTCCTCCTAGGGAGAGTGTAAGGTGGAATAAGTAGCCCTGTGTGTGACAATGCGGTGTTGTAGGTATGCATGTTGTGTGATCTCTTAGTCTCAGCTTGGTAATCTCTCAACTCTTGGACTGGCGCGGCGATTTAATGAAAGAGGTGATATGGGGGTACCCTAAGACTCAAACGATCAGCGCTTGAATAGATTGATGTACAAGTACAAGGAGACTGACTGAAGATGATGATAATATGATGAAGATGTTGATGGTGATGATGATAATAATGGTGAGGGTGGTGATGATAATAATAAGGGTAGTACTGATTTTGCTGATCATGGGTGAAATTGAAATGGAGTTACTACAGCCAGCCCAATGTTAAGTGTTATAACGATATTTTAATTATGGATAACGGTTTTGCTTGGGGAATTTTTCAAGATTTTATTTTCTATCTGTCGAGATCTGACAAACACTAGATTAAAGGAAATGACTTTATACTTCATCCTTTATGTCTGTTTTCGAGTGATCTCTTGGTTTTTCTTCAAGTCATTAATTAAATAAAACCATCTGCGATTCCTATCTGAACTTATAATTTTGTGCTATACATCCCAGGGGCAGATAAAGATGGGTGTAGTAATACACAGTAATACAGTAATTGGGGGAGGGGGGGGGGGAGGTGGTGAGGGAGAGGGGCGGGGGTGGAGTTGGAAGGGATGTTTTTTTTTTTTCCTGAGCCAGATACAGATGATCGGATGTTACAAGAGAGATAGCAAAACAATAATAAATAAATAAATAAATAAATAAATAAATAAATAAAATAAATAAATCGAAAATTAAAAAAGAAAACGGCAACCGCGACTGATACTATATGAAATGGAAATAATGTCTGTAGGGGAGGGAATATGGAATGAGATTAGCGGAAGAGTAGCGTCCCTTGATTGGAAGTCACCGGTGGAGAAGTTATTTGTAAACAATCCAACTACAAGCCAAGTGCTCCAAATAAAATAAAAATATTATTCATATTCCTGTACAAAAATGCATATCATAATCAACGTTATGCGTTTTTGTACAGAATAAATATGAATAATAATTTTTTTTTATTTGGAGCGCTTGGCTTGTAGTTGGTTTGTTTACAAATAACTTCTCCACCGGTGACGTCCAATCAAGGGACGCCACTCTTCCGCTAATCTCATTCCCTTTAAATGGTCTGTAGTTTTTTTTCATTAAAAATCCGAATAGGTGTGTATGCGTTTAAAAAAAAAAATGATGATATTGGCTTGGAGCGAAGATTGATCTGATCTCTTTAATTTTATCATCTGAGGTGATGAAGTGGTAATCCACAAACTATTTCTTGGGGTTGGTTAACTCTCTTCTTACCAGCCATTTTCAGGCGTTTCCCCAAAACGTCGCACACAACTAACACAAAATATATTTTTTATCACTCAGACATAACAGCAGTCAAATTCTCCCAACATAGTTTCTTTAGCAAAACCTGCTCTACAAAACACGGGTCATTTTCTTTAAATGTTATGATATACGAAAGAAACTTGAAAAAGAAAAATGTTGGTTGTATCGTAACGAATGTGACGATGTTCCTATAGTTGGTAAGGAGAGGGTTAAAAGAGCAAGAATATAAAACCAAATCATCGACTTTTGAGGAACTTGAAGGGCGAGCACTTGAAGTTATGACAGCCATCCCGCACGAATTTCTTGTAAAATAGTTGATGCGGTTTCCGGTCGGCGTAAGCTGGTGGTGAATGCTAAGTAGTTCTTATAATATCAAATTTTAGATAAAACTCCATGCAATACACTTTCTTCTCATGTCCATCAATTGCAGGAATTATAGTTCAGAAATATATTACAGTTATTTCATTATAGGGAGTCACTTTTCAATCATCCTATAGTTAACTTTAACTGCGGGACGAACATGCAGGTTTTGGGAAAAACCGTTCAACCACCGAAAAGATTGCCTCTGCGAGTCACAGTGGAACAGGGTGAAAAATGCAATGATGGTGATAATAGTTAACTTTATAAATCAAAATTTGGCCTCACAATAATTAAATAACACTTCAAAATCCTTAAAATGTTATACTCGGCTATGTGCGGCTATGTGGTCTAGTGGTATGACACTCGTTTTCGGATCGGAAGGTCCTGGGTTCGAGCCTCGCTCGGCGCATAGTTGAGTCCTTGGAAAAGACTCTTTACTCACATTCTCTCACCGTACTCAGGTGTAAAATGAGTACCTGGCCGTTAACAGCGTTGTCTTTGTCCGAAAAATTGTAATATCGCCTAACAGGCGTCATGTCTCGTCCTAAATGTTAAATGTTGCTGTTGACCAGGGACCCCTTGTAAAGCGCATTGAGCCCGTTAAGTGGATATTGCGCTATATAAATGCTCAATACTCTGGCATCAATTTTTATTTAAAATAAGTTTTAATGACTTAGAAATGCTCATGAAGCTCTGAAATCGGAGCCCAAATTTCGAAATTAAACGAATTTTTCTTAGTTAGGAGGTCTGATTCACAGACAAAAGAGATGGGCCTGTCTTTTGTCTGTAGTCAGATCTGCCCTCAAGCATATCTATGGCTATTGTGATCTCAGTTTTGTATCTCTCGTCTCTTCACTCATCGGACTTTGGATTTAATCCATCGGCTTACTTTCTTTTATATTTGTATAGAGCAATACACTAAATGCAGAACTTCAGAGCCATTGGCTCATGTACCGCGCAGTTTATTCGGGTTTCTATAGCGTGAAACGGACAATAACAATTGCTTGCTACCCTTTGGATAGGACAGATTCAGCTATCCAATCACTGTTGGGAAATGGGAATCAGAAGAAAACAAAAAACTCGACTTTATCCGGAATCGAACTCGATCCCTTTTCGTGTGAAGCGAGTGTTCTACCAACTGAGATATTGAGGCACCCTCCTGTAACTGTATTAAGGTTTCTTAATTAAGTGTTAATAGTTTGTTGACAAAGAGAAACAATTTTCAAGTTTATTCTATATATCTACCTAATCATCACCAGTAAAACACAATAATTTTTTGACCTACAAAGAATTTTTATTTTTCTAAAAGAAAATTGCGATTTTCAATCAAACGAAGCGCCCTGCGCCGCACCGGCACGATAAGTAACGATCACTCTAACAGTTGTAAGAAACCCCGTTGAGAAATCAAATGCCTTGTGAAAATCACTTCTATAATCGCTTTGTGATGCACGGCCTGGAAATGACTGGGAATTATCGCTAACAGTGTGGGAACCAGTGATTTGATGTTTACTTTTAGTTTATGAAAAAAAAAAATTGATAATTATTCAGGAATAGTTTTCAATACGCACAGGCAAATTGGCCATGAACAAAACGCTTTTGTTTTGGGGATAAAATTATGGTTGTATTATACCAAGTACGTTTTATTGGAGCCTTTTGATCAGTAACGACGTGCATTATTTCCAGGTCTGATAATCCAATTCATTATAGGCTCATTGTTGAAATCGAAGTTTTAAAAAATAACGCAAAATATCGTCCATTCCAACAATGTTAAACTAGGCCCATGATTGAGATCATAATATGTCAGACCTGTATAATATATGTATAAGTCGATCGGTAGCAATTCATAGCTATTATAATATTCTAGAAAATAATATTGAAACCAGTGTTAGATATATCGTATCACTAAACTCTGAGTGTATTATTTGAAAACATAAACTTTTATCCAATCGTATCATACCGAGGAGGTTACGTCCCCGCCCCCACGAGGGATTGAATTCGTCCAAACCGACTTCCATCTCGTAGTCAGGGATTCTGCGTACAAGGGTTGGCGGGACTTATTTCGTTCTCGAAACTGGGGCGCCGTCCATTATGCGCTTCAGAGGGGTATCCCCATTCCCTCCCTCTCTCTCTCTTTGATCTTACTCAGACAGTTTCCCGTAATCGTCTCCTTCCGGACATCGGGGGGCTGGATCGCTGCCATTATCGGGCCCCATTCTCTAGGAGTTGTTGCTAGCGTTCCTGACACTATGCGCATCGACTTGCTATCCCATTTTCTTCCTTTTTATTGTCGCTGATATAACCTTAATCGTTGCTAGCTCCGTAAAACCCTTAAAAACAAACAAAATTATAGCTAGTAGCAATACAAGTGACCAGTTTGGGTTTGTCTTTATCAATTCCTGGTCTCCGGCTAGTAAAAAGAAAGAAAAAGGAAAAGGAAAAAGAAAAAAAAAACAAAACAAATCAAACATTTTAAAAAGGCGGTCATAATTTCCCCGTAAGACGCGTATGACAAATAGATAGATGAATAGATAGTGTCACAGTAAAGGTTGTTCACAATTATCTTATTAAATTTTATTTTATTAAGAACTGAATTCATCTCACTCCAGTTATATTTTGGTAGGCTTAGATAAACTTTACCTTCTAAATTTAGATCGTCTTTCCTTTTATAGCCTTCCCTCGAATTAATTTCTAATTAGTGAATACTTTTCGTTCTACATTCTGTCACGTAGCCACTTATTATAAAAGCTGATAGGTCTAACATTTGACACTCACTTTCTCTCCACAATCTATGCCGGACGGCCAGTCGCTCTATTCCTATATATATACTGGAAGATTTTTATCTTTTGGGACTTTGTAGATATTATATCTACACCATTAAGACGCCGGAGCTTTTAACTTTGATTGTATAATCTTCAAGGATCAAACCCAAGCCCGCTGTCAAAGGACTACACAATAACTTCTTACCAATTGCCTGGAAGTGGAATTTTACGAGTCCGATCCTGTTATCAGAGGAATAGATCATCCAAGCCCATCAGCTGCCTGGAAACGTAAACTTACGAACCTGACATATTATCATAAGTTACGTAAAATATTCATATTTCTATTTGTAACTGCCACGATCACTGTTTATCTCTTTTAATTAAATTTCATCATTATTTTTATTTCATTGTAAACAAATCGTTGATTGTTTTTCATTTATAGTAACTAGTAAATTCTGGGGCCTCATTCTACATATATCTTTATGCATAGTCGAGTAGCTCTTTACTCACTTGAGACCATGACATTTTGGAGGGGACACATATAAAGAATTGAATTTATTTAGTTACTTATACCTATTTCATCTAACTTTAAAGTTTAAATTGTAAAACTCTTAATTGCCCCACTTGATCATATTTTAATTGAACTCCCTATTTACAGGATTATTTTTTTTTCTTTTTCATTTCTTCATTTAAATGGAATAGCAATTTATCCATTCATTCTTTCATTCAAATTGAATAGCATTTTATTGATTCATTCCTTCATTCATTTATTCATTTATAAATTATTCATTCATTCATTGTTCATTCATTTATTTATTCATTCATTCATTCATCCATTCATTCGTTTATTCACTCACTTATCCAATCATTCATACATTTATTCCTCCCTTCATTCTTTCATTCATACATTATCCATTCATTCATTCATCTATTCACTCAGTTTTTCATTCATTCATTCATTCCTTGTCCACTTTGTTATTATATCACTCATTTCATTTGTTGTTTTGCCTCATTCATGAATTGTTTTCAATATGTTTACATTCCATACCGATTCATTCACCTATCATCCATTCACTCAGTGTTGTGAACACATTTTGTAACTATTATAAATCTTACGATATTTTATTGTTTTGTATTTCAGACATCACTGTTAAACACTCTTCAATGCCTAATTACAATTGTTGAACAACCATTGAACAAGAGAGAGGTCCCAGCCACGAATTGAGTTGGTAAATATATCCTTCATTATTCTCTTTTACATGAGTTGGGCATCACATAGTAACTATAGACATCGTGATTTGTTTTGCATAGTGATTTGTTTTAAATGCATTTTTGGCATATTACTGTTACCGAAAACCACTTATATATTATGTTCTGAAAAGTGAGTCTTTAAAAAACTAAATAATAATAAAAGGAGTCTACTAGCCGTCGTGTTATATTTAGTGATAGATAACTTGGGATTATTTTGGGCATCCTATTATTGTTATCACACTCTAGTATATTAGCGTCATTGCGAATAATTGTACACAAACTAACGACGAGTCACACACATTGGTGATACATTTTTCGTAGTAACATAGTTTAGAGTACACGCGATTGACACATTGTTATTGACTCAAGTCATAACTCCGCATTGTATTGACACATTGCTTTATAAGATATAACGATAAAAGGCATCAAATTCAACATACATAATAAGTTGAAATAAGAGAGAGAGATTTCTAAAAATAGAACAGTTCATTCCAGTAAGTGTAAATAAATAAAACAGTCAGTAACAGTATCCTGTCAATATAATATATATAAAACATCGTAACTAATTTATTGCAACATGGAAGCATATAAAAGATACTTAAGTCTCGCAAAGGACTTAGAAATACCCCAGGAAAGAATATTTTCATGGTGCGAAGAGAAAGTAAAAGAAGAAAAAGAACATGAAGAAAGAATTCGTAGAGAAGAAAATGAAGAAAGAATTCGTAGAGAAGAAAAAGAACATGAAGAAAGAATTCGTAGAGAAGAAAAAGAACATGAAGAAAGAATACGTAGAGAAGAACGAGAAGAAAGAGTCCAAGAAAGGGAACTAAAAAGACAAATAGCTTTAGCAGAAGAAGAAACCAAAAGGACCCAAATGATGCTGGAAATTGAAAAAACAAAAACCGGTCATGAAAGAAAACATAATAATAGTGATGAATTTTTCGTGAAACTTCCACGCATGCCAACATACGATGAACGCTCAGACTGCCTAGAATCCTTCTTACACCGATTCGAAGTTCAGGCTAAAGGTTATCGTTGGCCAGAAAGCAAATGGGCCACAGCCTTGATTAACTGCTTATCTGGAGAACCGCTAAAAGTTTTCTATACCTTAACAACTGAAGATGCAGATGACTATGGTAAAATTAAAGACGCTCTACTAAAAAGATTTAGATTAACGGAAGATGGTTACCAGGAAAGGTTTCACACTGCAAAACCGGAAAGTGGAGAAGACTTTAATACATTCGTGAACCGAATTACTCAATTTCTAAATCGGTGGCTTGAGTTGGCAAACGTAAAACAAGACGACTTTGCAGGCCTTTACTATCTCACGCTGAAGAATCGAATCTATCAAGCTTGCAACCCAGATTTAGTCGCATTCTTTAAAGAGAGAAAGCCAGAAAACTTGGACAAATTAAAAATCTACGCAGAAAACTTTAACAGCGCACATCCATTGACACCCCTTAGCAGAACATTGAAGGAACCATACTACGCTGCTGCTGCTCAGAGTCCAGGTACACCTAAAGTTCAGTACTCAAATAGAACGAGCCGATCAATCACTCGGAACACGCAAGTGAAACAAAATGACCATAGTAACAAACCATGGAACAAACAGTTCAATAGAGACCATAGCCGACCCTATCAAAACAAAACAAGAAATAGCACTGACAATAATACTGAGTATAAGAAAACCAACAAACCTATAATTAAATGTCAATATTGTGGAATGAAAGGCCACACAGCAGACAAATGTTACAAAATCGTGGGATATCCAAAAGAAACTGCAAATGCATCACTCCAAACAAGTGTAAACAATCAGACACGAGTAATGTCAGGAGAAAATATAAATGTGTATTGCGTGAAAGGTATGTCACTTTTAACACAAACTCACAAATCAGGATCGCTATTTTTTTGTGAAGGCAAAGCTAATGGAACTGATTGCAAAATATTGAGAGACACAGGATGCAGTACAGTAGGAATAAAAGCATCTTTGATCAATGACGAAGACAAAACTGGAAAAACGGTACAATGCATCACATTCAGTGGCACAGTCGAAACCTTTGAAACAGCTAACGTGTACATAGAAACCCCATACTATACAGGAATAGTGGAATGCTGTATACTTCCCAACCCCGTCGCTGATGTTATTGTTGGCAATATAAAAGGTCTTAAAGACAACCCAACAGATGTAAAAGAATGGTCATTAACCCAAGAAACAGCTTGTCTAGCAGAAACAAGAAAGATGACTAAGACAACAGAGAAGCCAATGACTATTTCTCTAGAACCACAACAATTTGACAGGAACAGGTTCATTGAAGAACAGAAAAAGGACCCGACTTTAACTTCATATTTCAATATCGCAAACAAAGGGACGAAATCAAAAATTGAATACATCATTGAAAAAGATATTCTGTTCAGGTTACATAGGAAAAGAAACAAAATAGCTAAACAACTGGTTCACGCCGAGTATTTACAGAAACAAAATCCTTGGAATAGCGCACGATTCAATAACTTCTGGACATCTTGGGAGCTCTTCCACATTGAAGAGAATATCCGAGAATTTCACATGGCCTGGAATTACTAAAGACGTCCGAGAATATGTGAAATCGTGTGACACATGCCAAAGAAGAGTCGCAAAAGGCAGAATACCGAGATTGCCATTAGAGACAACCCCAGTTATTGAAAAAGTTTTTCAAAAAGTTGCAATTGACATTATAGGCCCTTTAACAAAGTCAGATAGAAACCATACACACATACTAACACTAGTCGATTACGCAACCAGGTGGCCAGAAGCGATAGCATTGAAATCAACTACATCGGATCACATAGCTGAAGCATTGATGACAATTTTTACTAGAATAGGCATACCAAATGAGATACTGTCGGACAATGGACCCCAATTTACATCACATATGATGCAAGAAACCATGAAACTCATGGGAATCCAACACTCATTCACAACTCCCTACCACCCCCAAGCAAATGGTCTTTGTGAAAGATTTAATGGCACTCTAAAGAATATGTTAAGAAAAGTGTCAGCAGAAAAACCAGATGATTGGGACAGATACTTACCAGCAATCCTATTTGCATATAGAGAAATACCCCAAGAATCTACAGCTACTCCCCATTTGAGTTGATATATGGACACCTCGCGGCCCGATCAATATAGTAGCCGACATTTGTAAAGGGAATGAGGAGGACAATAACGAAATTATGTTTGCTTACGAATATGTAAGAAACCTGAAAGACAGAATAGAGGACACGTGTAAGCTAGCACAGGAATCCGTCACTAAAAAAGCAGAGAAATACAAGGAATACTCCGATCGAAAAAGCAAGTCAAGAAAATTTGAGATTGGTGACAAAGTACTAATACTCTTACCCGATGACTCGAGTAAACTTTTAGCTACATGGAAAGGACCATTCAAAATAACAGCAGTAAAATCTAATGTTAATTACGAGATTAAAATTAACAACACAACAAAGACATTCCATACAAATATGCTAAAAAGATATTTTGATAGAGACACAGTGTCGCAACCTATGTTTACTAATATCGAAGCTTCAAATGCAGGATTGATCATACCGTTGGTCATGGGACACAGACACCCGAGACAGAAAAACAAACAAAAATCGCACAATTGCAACCACCTAAGACAAAAAAAGAAGTACGCAAAGTACTTGGGCTCCTAAATTTTTACAGGAAATACATTTACAACTTCGCGCACATCGCGACACCGCTAACAAATCTGACAAAGAATGGGTCACCGAACAAAATTGTTTGGACAGAAGCGTGTCAGAATAGCTTTAACCAATTAAAGGCATAACTCTGTTCAGAACCAATTCTTAAATTACCCGACATGTCAAAAGAATTTGTTGTAAGAACTGACGCGTCTGATAAGGGCATCGCAGGTGTACTATTACAGGAGCATGAGGGAACTCTAATGCCTTGCTTATATGCAAGCAGAAAATTATTGGACAGAGAATCACGATACTCTGTAATAGAGCGTGAAGGACTGGCCATCGTCTTTGCTTTAAAGACATTCAGCAGATATCTACTGCTAAAAGAGTTTGTGGTCGAAACGGACCATAAACCACTCACGTACATAAGAAATAACAAAATGAATAATAGTAGAGTACTAAGGTGGAGTCTATTTTTGCAAAATTACACTTTCAGTATCTCTCACATACCAGGCTGTGAAAATATTCACGCCGACCTACTTTCTCGATTAGTGTAATGACGTGAGAAGGGTATAACTTAACCTCTCATGCATACTGTTAGTTACCTCGAAAATTATGCCAAATCAGAACGCACAATTTCGATAATTTTATTTGTAAACATGATGACCCAACTTAATGTAACATTGAGTATTGTTTGGATATATATACCATACCCATTCATGATTTGGGAAATCTTCTCTTTATCTATTATTGTTATGAATTTTCACTCATTTATGATTAATAATTGAAATGTCAATATTCCATTTACATTTTCATTCATTTCATTCAGTAAATTACCTTCATATCATCGACTTAAATCATGCTTCATTGCCATCACTATTGTTTATCACAATGATTTGTAATCACATTGCCATCATGTTGTTCATCACAATGATTTGTAATCACAATCTTTCATTGTTATTGTCACCCATTCATATACCTACGTTAATATAAACATTTCCATGTCTAGTTAATAAATAATTTAATTGTAGCACAAATCATAACAATGGATTAATGCTAGAGTATCATGATAGTAAATTTACTTCCGTTTGTAAAATCTATCTTTCCCATAATGGTTAAAGAGTATATTTTAAACGTGGGTGGGGGGTGTCACAGTAAAGGTTGTTCACAATTATCTTATTAAATTTTATTTATTAAGAACTGAATTCATCTCACTCCAGTTATATTTCGGTAGGCTTAGATAAACTTTACCTTCTAAATTTAGATCGTCTTTCCTTTTATAGCCTTCCCTCGAATTAATTTCTAATTAGTGAATACTTTTCGTTCTACATTCTGTCACGTAGCCACTTATTATAAAAGCTGATAGGTCTAACATTTGACACTCACTTTCTCTCCACAATCTATGCCGGACGGCCAGTCGCTCTATTCCTATATATATACTGGAAGATTTTTATCTTTTGGGACTTTGTAGATATTATATCTACACCATTAAGACGCCGGAGCTTTTAACTTTGATTGTATAATCTTCAAGGATCAAACCCAAGCCCGCTGTCAAAGGACTACACAATAACTTCTTACCAATTGCCTGGAAGTGGAATTTTACGAGTCCGATCCTGTTATCAGAGGAATAGATCATCCAAGCCCATCAGCTGCCTGGAAACGTAAACTTACGAACCTGACATATTATCATAAGTTACGTAAAATATTCATATTTCTATTTGTAACTGCCACGATCACTGTTTATCTCTTTTAATTAAATTTCATCATTATTTTTATTTCATTGTAAACAAATCGTTGATTGTTTTTCATTTATAGTAACTAGTAAATTCTGGGGCCTCATTCTACATATATCTTTATGCATAGTCGAGTAGCTCTTTACTCACTTGAGACCATGACAGATAGATAGATAGATAGATAGATAGATAGATAGATAGATAGATAGATAGATAGATAGATAGATAGATAGATAGATAGATAGATAGATAGATAAATCATCATCATCATCATCATCATCATCATCATCATTGCCTTTTTCACCCTGGGTCAGGGTATAGGCCACAGACAAACAGTTTCCATCCTTCCCTATCCTGGGTTATCTTTTTAATCTCATTCCAGGTCTTACCACTTCTCTGTATATCAGCTTCTTTAATTCTTCTCCATGTTCCTCGTGGCCTTCCCCTTGATCTTCTGCCCTGAGGGTTCCAGTCCAATACTTTCTTTGTTATAGTGGAGTCATTCTTTCTAAGCGTGTGTCCAATCCACCTCCATCGTCTTCTTCCTATTTCCTCTCCCACTGGTTTCTGCTGTGTTCTTTTCCATACTTCCTCATTTTTTATTCTATCCATCCATTTTATTCTGAGTAGCTTACGCATGCACCTGTTTACGAAAATCTGTACCCTCCTTATACATGCCTGTGATGCGCTCCAAGTTTGACATCCATACAGTAGGACAGACTTCACATTTGAGTTGAAAAGTCTTAGCTTTAGTCGAAGGGAGATATCTTTAGTTCTCCAAACTCTGTTCAAAGATGTGAATGCAGCCTGTGCCTTTCCTATTCGTGCTTTCACCTCTGCTTCCGTGCCTCCATCCTTGTCAATTATACTTCCGAGATAGCAGAAAGTGTCTATTTCTTCGAGTTCCTGATCTTTTACTTTGATCTGCTCCCTTTGACGCGTACCTATCCTCAAGACCTTTGACTTTGCAGGGTGAATTCTTAGACCAATTGATTCCGAGAGGTATTCCGATAGATAAATGAATAAACGATAAATAATGCAACATTTTTGTCTCAGACCAGCTAGAATGTAGCTGTATAGAAGGAACTAAATTGACATTACTCAAGTCTTTGTTATTATTTTCAGACAGCCTTTTTCGTGATTACTTCTAGCTAAATTATATCAATCAGATTATAAACATTCAATCTTACAAACAGTTTAGTGGGTTAGTACGTTATAGGTATAACCGTTGTGATTATTTTACTTAAACGCAAAGCATCAAGAGACGTCCATAGTTGCGTCATGTTCAAACATAGAAAAACAATTTTTTTTTTTCAAAAAATGACGCGCAAAGTTTAGCATTGCTTTTTTCAGAATTAATTTGTCACGTCCGCGTTATGAAACAAAACTCACCAAAAAGAAGGGAATTCTTTGGCCGGGAGAGTGATGATACCTACCGGCCCAACGACTCTTCCATTGATTCTACTATGGCGACCTTCGAAGCAATTGATGATCTCAACCCTATGAAGCCGAAGCTTCGGCATTCCGGTAATTTACCGAAGAAGAAAAATGTTTATCGTTCATGTATATCTTTGCAACTTCCAGCGCCGATTTGTCCATTGGACGCGATAAGGGGGTCACTGAGTTGCTTTGACCTATCACATCAACAAACAGCGGAGAATATAAAACCGAAGGGCAAAATTAAGAAAGCTTTTTCAAAGTCAAGCAGCGATCCTGGACCTTTGACCTTTGAGGTAAGCGATGCGATTAAGGAGTCACTGAGTTGCCCTGAAATTAAATCGTATCAACAAGCAACGAGGAATATAAAACTGATGGGCAAAATAAAGAAAGCTTTTTCGAAGCTAAAGCGATTTTTTAAATCAAGCAGCGATCCTGGACCTTTGAACTTTCAGGTAAGAGAGCAAATAATCTCAATGAAAAATGAAATGATAACTGACTATAATTTTGACACGGCCAGTCTGCCGTGTTTGTCAGTAAACGAATCGATGACAAGCCTGAACTCCCTGCAACCCTGTCCAGAACCTTGCTTCAAAGAATATAGGCCCGAAGACGTAGGAAGTCCAGTCGCCCCCTCTGACAGTAGTAGTATAGGAGACGTATCCCTGAACGTCTACGAATACGACTATAAACTGCCAAAACGTTCAGAGTCTTGCTTTCAAGAACATATGCCCGAAGACGTAGGAACTTCAGTCGACCCATCTGACAGTAGTAGTATAGGAGACGTATCCCTGAACGTCTACGAATACGACTATAAACTGCCAAAACGTTCAGAGTCTTGCTTTCAAGAACATAGGCCCGAAGACGTAGGAACTCCAGTCGACCCATCTGACAGTAGTAGTATAGGAGACGTATCCCTGAACGTCTACGAATACGACTATAAACTGCCAAAACGTTCACTATGTGGGAGAATTATCGGTGATCTTTTTTGCTGCCTCTGTTGTTGCCGATGTCCGATTGATATAACCGAAGAGCAAGAAATCATGCTGGATTTTGCACCTTATATTGTTGATTACAATTTTTTACAATGATCATATATACACCGGCCCTTATAAGGGCCACCTTTTTCAATTATATACACCGGCCTTATAAGGGCCACTTTATACATTATATACACCGGCCTTATAAGGGCCACTTTATACAATTATATACACCGGCCCTTATAAGGGCCACCTTATACAATTATCTATACGGCCCTTATAAGGGCCATGACCCCACCCCAGATCCCTGTTGGATCACCCGGCCTGCCCCCTCTTTCTCTTTCCTTATTCTTTTTTATTTTTTTTTAAATTTTATATTTTTTTTTCTTCCTTTCTCTTTTTATATTTTTTTCTCTCTTTTTATTTTTTTTTTTACAAAATTCTAACCGTGAGGGTTTTGGGTTATTTTAAAATGATTGACTATGATGATTCTTTTTTATTTTTTAAAATTTTATAATTTTTTTTTTCTTCCTTTATCTTTTTAATTTTTTTTTTTCTCTTTTTAATTAAAAGAAAAAAATCCTAACCCTGAACCCTCTTCCGCACTAGGACAGGACTGTCCTGGGACAGTCCTGTTCCAAATCTTTAACATATAGAATTTAGAGAAATCTTCCGCACCTATTGGGACGGGACAAAACAGTCCCGTTGTGTCCCAAGCCGTTGTGAAAATGCTACAAAATCAACGGGACAGGACTGTCCCAGTCCCGTGTTCATATCGTTTGTGGTAGTAGAAAAATATAGCAGCCTTCCGCACTAGGACAAAAAAGTCCCAGACTTGGCGGCGCCGTGTCAAAATTGAAATGCCTGTCTTTATTTTCTGCATCCCATACTACTACTACTACTACTACTACTACTAACTAACTACTACTACTACTACTACTACTACTACTACTTACTACTACTACTACTACTACTATTTCTACTGTTGCTTCTGCTGCTGCTAATGCGACTAATTTATTAATACCTACATCCTTTACATTTTGTATTTATTTCCAATTCCATTGTATTTATTTTCCAACAATAGTCCACACTTTATATTAGTTCACTGTCTTCTATGCTGCATTACACAGTTCCTCCCCGCCTCCCCTGTTTTAAATTAATTAAGTACGCACCTTTTATAAATTTCTATTGCTCTGTTTTAATTCGCGCTTCCTCACAAAGTAGCATACAATTTCCTGCCCATCAATGTTTTTCTTTATGCATCTTAACAACGCCACTATCACATTATCTCATTCGTCTGTAGTTTTTAATTCATGTGTTGTTGATTAAGGGGAAACCCGAAACGTCCATTTTATATGTTTTCGAATATTAAACTGAATCTTATATTCAATTTCACAGTTATGATTTATTTATTTATTTCAATTCTGAATATAAAAAAGCAAGAACAATTCAAAAAAATAATTCTATGTGATGAAACCACGTACAGAAGGCATAGCAACATAAACATTTTCGGCAATTTAAAAACGTATGTTTATAAATATAATTTAAGAAGTGTCACACTTTGTGACACAGCAGTAACGTGTCTAAAACCGGTCGCACATCTGTTCGTTACCTTGTGGGATCAATTGTCTTTATCGTTATTTATTTCGGGAATTTTCAATGAAAATATTTTAAAGTAAGTCCTTCTGAGCCACTTGGACTCATTGTAAGACAAATGAACTCCTTTAAAGCCTTGTAGCCAATGGTGCAGGAGTTATTCCGGTTTCAATAGCATGAAGCGGATAATTAACGTATTTGTTTGAAAACCTTTGAACAGGACGCTAGTCTATCGCAGAGTACTATCCCAACTTGACAGGTACCCTTTTACACCTGAATGGAGTGAGTGATTGGAGTAAATTTTCTTGCTCTAGAAAGTACAAATTGGCTTCGGTCGGAATCGAACACAGAACCTCTGAGTCCAGAGTACAACGCACTAACCATGGGCCATCTTGCCTCCTTAGCTTATAAATCCGGAACTTATCCATGTTTCTGTAGCGTTGAGCAGACAGATAACAGTTTAAAATTTAAAAAAAATAAAATTCCCTTTTTCATCCCCTAGGGGAAATTTTTCTCGAGGGTCTATTCCAAGGGAAGACTGGAATAACCCAGGCGTCAGCCGCAATGCAGAGCCGCAAATTGAGCTAGGGCGAGGTATAACCAGGCGTTAGCCGCAGTGCAGCGCCGCAAATTGAGCTAGGTGAGGTGACTTACTCAAGGCAACACAGCGCATCAGCGGGTGATCGAACTGATGCCTTTTGGGTACGAAGCAAAGACCGTACCACCGAGCCATGCTGACTTTCTATTATCCTCTTGAATGATGCTAGTCCGTCAAAGATTACTTTCATCAGCGAACTGGTACTCATTTGCACCTGGGTAAAATGAGGTGATTCCAAGAAAGTCATTTTAAGATAAGATCGGAGATCACCATAGAGTCTGCGGAATTGACCCTTGAGCAATCTTTGGGTCATTAAAGGATGCACCCAATATTGTTTTCTCTTTCAATTTGTCTTTTTTCCACGTAGTAAAGCACAGAAATATGCAACCTCTATTTCATCCATTACTAGTGGTAGTAGTAGTAGTAGTAGTAGTAGTAGTAGTAGTAGTAGTAGTAGTAGTAGTAGTAGTAGTAGTAGTAGTTAGTAGTAGTTGTTGTTGTAGTAGTAGTAGTAGCAGCAGCAATAATATTACTCTTGCTATAAGAATATTTCATGGTTATATAAATCTTATGTAAACAAATCCCATTGTACAGTGTAAAAAATCATTATCGTCATGTCGTATCTTATGTTGATTCATAAAATGTGAATTATTAGAGTTG
>NW_027627066.1:27500-44676 GCF_034508935.2 Berghia stephanieae
AGTGGTAGAAGTGGTAGTAGTAGTAGTAGTAGTAGTAGTAGTAGTAGTAGTAGTAGTAGTAGTAGTAGTAGTAGTAGTAGTAGTAGTAGTAGTATAGTAGTAGTACTAGTAGTAGTAGTAGTAGTAGTACTAGTAGTAGTAGTAGTAGTAGTAGTAGTAGTAATATAGTAGTAGTAGTAGTAGTAGTAGTATAGTAGTAGTAGTAGTAGTAGTAGTAGTAGTAGTAGTAGTAGTATAGTAGTAGTAGTAGTAGTAGTAGTAGTAGTAGTAGTAGTAGTAGTAGTATAGTAGTAGTAGTAGTAGTAGTAGTAGTAGTAGTAGTAGTAGTAGTAGTAGTAGTAGTAGTAGTTTGTAGTAGTAGTAGTAGTAGTAGTAGTAGTAGTAGTAGTAGTAGTAGTAGTAGTAGTAGTAGTAGTAGTAGTAGTAGTAGTAGTAGTAGTAGTAGTAGTAGTAGTAGTAGTATAGTAGTAAGTAGTAGTTAGTAGTATAGTAGTAGTAATAGAGTAGTTGTTGTAATAGTAGTAGTACTATACTACTATACTAGTAATAGTAGTAGTAGTAGTAGTAGATAGTAGTAGTAGTAGTAGTAGTAGGTAGTAGAGGAGGAGAGTAGAGTATGTAGTAGTAGTAGTAGTAGTAGTAGTAGTAGTAGTAGTAGTAGTATAGTAAGTAGTAGTAGTAGTAGTAGTAGTAGTAGTAGTAGTAGTAGTAGTAGTAATATCCCTCCTCCAATGAATCGTTCTCTTGGTGATTATTTTCGTTTTATAAACTATCTATTTCCCATTTTCTAAGCATCTGATATACAAGACACGACTTGTGGAGGCTACACTAGACGGTGGATACAAACCAGGTATCTTTCGGGTAGGAAGCCACTGCCACGTCATACTTCCCCCCTCCCCCCATCAAACATCCTGGCAATGTATTGTTTCCTTCAACTTCCCAAGGAGTTCAAAGAAACCGTGCTCGATTGTAAATTATCAAAATGAATTAAAGATTAATAATGGACACGAATATCTAAATCTCAATATTGTAATTGTTTAGCAGTACTTAATTAGTTAGCTAATTGTACTAAGTAATCGGTATCCAGTACTGCCCGGAAGTCAGGTTAGACTGTCGACGGTCTGGGATTCAAAATGTCAAGGGGTTTAAACTAGGTGGAATAGAATGATACAGAACAGAAAAACCCAGTTCAGCCTAAGAACAATTGCCTATGTTCTTAAAGTCAAAATAAAGGGCAATGTTTTGAGGAGTGGTTGGGGCTGTATCTGAGTAGGGGACAATTGATAACATCACTCTAACATGCCTGATAAAGCTACTAAAATTAGCCAAATACAAGATTGTAACTTCAGTTTAAAATCTTAATTTAAACAAATAATTAAATAATGAAAAGGAGAAACGAAAAACAAATAAAACTTATTTTTCACAGCAATCCTTTATGCATATCATTATTTATATACATATATAAGTGCAAACGTTATACTGTGAATTTGTAAGATGGCTTATCTGTAACCAAAGTGGTAATTCAATAGAAGTTTGTATGAAGAGCTACGTAAGGTAAATGCAATGATACAGACCTGCCAAGCAGAACGATATATTGTATTTTATCCGATTCATAGACCCAAATGCGCGAATTTTATTTTGAAAGGTTTTTGTACTAAACATAACTTGAAGATTGACCAAGAACAATATCCACTAAACGCGCTCAAAGTGCTTTAAAATGCAGCGGCCCTCAGCATCTTCATCATTTCAAACACGACCAGCACCACCACCATCACCACCACCACCAGCACCACAGATAATAATCACCAATTGAACCTACTACAAATAAACAGTAATTTCTATCACCACCATTACCACCACCAACACCACAAATAATAATCACCAATTCAACCTACTACAAATAAATACTAATTACCACCATCACTCCCAACGCCAACACGTCATTGGTACATCTACATAAAAATCAGAACTATTGATGCTATGCGTCTAGTTAAAATAATCACAACATCCACCAGTGGGATATAACGTACCACTACACAGAATTATGGGTAACCTTAAACGTTTATAATCTGATAGACATAATTAATTAAGTAATAACTAATCATTAAAATGGCAGTCTAGAAACAATATCAACGAGCTGAGTGACGTCAATTTCGTTCCATCTATACCTACACAACATCACAACTCCTATCACCATTGCCAAAGAATCAATCACTACAGCCACTAACATTATCATAAGCACCACTTCAGCCCCGTCGTGATCGTAATAAAAACTTAAGATTTAATGCAGTCCAATTTCCCCTGATATCTGCTAACATCGCTTCATAGGCGGACCAAAGCCATCACCATCTCTTTATATGTAGGACCGGCCTGTAAGGCGATATTCCAATGATAAATATTTCGACGAAAACAAGGTTGTTGCTTCCCAGGTACTCATTTACACCTGGTTCGTTGAGAGAATGTGAGTAAAGAGCCGCTCCAGAAAGGGACTCGAACTAGGGACGTATGAGTCCGAATGCGATTGTCTTACCACAAGACCACACAAGATACCATCACAGTATTAAAACCGTCATCACCAACATCGCCTCTACAGCAGCATTCTATTTATTACCATCACGGACAGAGCGCCTCAACTATCATCACTACATCATGGTCGAAACAAGAACAACATCACTGCTATCATCGTCACAAATACTAACGATAGTTTTTATATAGCACAATATCCACTCGAAGTCACAAAGCGCTTTACAGGAGGTCCAAAGCCAACAGAAACACTTAACATGTAGGACGAGACATGACGCCTGTTAGGCAATGTTCCATTTTGTCAGACAGAACAACGCAGTTAACGGCCTGGTACTCATTTTATACCTGAGTACGGGAAGTGTGAGTGAAGAGCCTTTTCCAAAGACTCAACTATACGCTGAGCGAGGCTCGAACCCAGGATTTTCCCATCCGAAAGCGAGTGTCATACCACAAGACCACATAACGGCATATTCTTCTTCCTTATTTCAACTTTTCTTTGTTCCCTCTGTCGGGTTGTCTCTATCTCCTTCTGTGTCTATTCCTCTCTTTCGTTGTCTTATTCTTCTTTCTACCTCCACGATCACGACTACCACCACCACCACCAACACTACCACCACCACCACCACCTCTACCACCACCACGACCACCTCTACCACCACCACGACCACCTCTACCACCACCACGACCACCTCTACCACCACCACTACCACCTCTACCACCCACACCATCTCTACCACCACCACGACCACCTCTACCACCACTACCACCACGACCACCTCTACCACCACCACCACGACCACCTCTACCACCACCACCACTACTACCACCCACGACCACCTCTACCACCACCACCCACCACACTCTACACCACAACACCACTAACACCACGACACCTACCACCACACGACCACCTCTACCACCACACACCACTACACCACGACCACCTCTACCACCCCACCACGACCACCTCTACCACCACCACGACCACCTCTACCACCACACCACCACTACCACCAACGACCACCTCTACCACCACCACCACGACCACATCTACCACAACCACGACCACCTCTACCACCACGACCACCTCTACCACACACCACCACTACTACCACCACCACGACCACCTCTACCACCACCACGACCACCTCTACCACCACACACCACACTACTACCACACCACACCACCACTAACTACCACACACCACGACCACCTCTACACACCACCACCACTACTACCACCACCCCACCACCTACTACACCACCACCACCGACCACCTCTACCACCACCACCACACCACCACTACCACCTCACCACCACTACCACCACGACCACCTCTACCACCACACTACCACCCACGACCACCTACTACCACCACCACCCTACCACCCACGACCACCTCTACCACCACTACCTACCACCACGACCACCTACCACCAACACCACTACCACCACGACCACCTCTACCACCACCACGACCACCTCTACCACCACCACGACCACCTCAACCACCACCACTACCACCACCCACCTCTACCACACACACCACCTCTACCACCACACGACCACCTCTACCACCACCACGACCACCTCTACCACCACCACTACACCACCACCACCTCTACACCACCACGACCACCTCTACCACCACCACCACCTCTACCACCCCACCACACTACCACCACCACCACAACTACTACCACCACGACCACCTCTACCACCACCACCACCTCTACCACCACCACTACCACCACCACCACGACTACTACCACCACGACCACCTCTACCACCACCACCACTACCACCACGACCACCTCTACCACCACCACCACCTCTACCACCACCACCACCTCTACCACCACCACCACCTCTACCACCACCACCACGACCACCTCTACCACCACCACCACGACCACCTCTACCACCACCACCACTACCACCACGACCACCTCTACCACCACCACCACTACCACCACGACCACCTCTACCACCACCACCACGACCCTCTACCACCACCACCACCTCTACCACCACCACCACTACTACCACCACCACCTCTACCACCACCACCTCTACCACCACCACCACTACTACCACCACCACCTCTACCACCACCTCCACCACCACCACGACCACCACCACCACCACCACCACTACTACCACCACCACCTCTACCACCACCACATACCACCTCTACCACACCACCTCTACCACCACCACCACTACCACCACCCCACCACCACTACCACTACACACCCACCACACACTACTACACACCACCACCACACTCACCACCACTACCACTACTACCACACCCACCATACTACCACCACCACCACCTCTACCACCACCACCACTACCACCTCTACCACCACACCACTACTACCACCACCACCACCTCTACACACCACCACTACTACCACCACCACCACCACCATCACCACTACCACCACCACCTCTAGATCTCTAATCATTACCATAGCAAGCTCACTACGTAAACATTTTTAGGTCTTCCGAATATATTTTAATTCTTCGGTGGTTGGCAGCTCCATGTTGTACAGGCGGCCAGGAAGTGTGTTTTTTTAACGGGGTGGGGGTGGAGGGAGAGGGATTGGTTATATGATGTGGCAGTCGGGGGAGGGACAGACAAAGGGGAAAAAGAGGGTGACAGAATAAAAGAAGAGGATAAAGAGATAAAGAGAAGGAAATGGCAGGTGTAAGACTGAGACATGAAATTGGAGAGCAAAAAAAAAAAAAGGGGGGGGGGAGAGAGAAAGAGAGAGAGAGAGAGAGAGAGAGAGAGAGAGAGTGGGAGAGATAGAGAGAGAGAAGAAGAGAGAGAGAGAGAGAGAGAGAGAGAGAGAGAGAGAGAGGGGGGGATAGACAGATAAGGAGCGAGAGACAAAGAAACGTGTGAAATGAGGAAGATGAATGAAAAACCACGAGATAAGGAATGGGAAAGAAGTCAGTACAGAAAGAAAGAATGGGGGGGGGGGTGTGAGGGGGTGAGGGGGGGACAAATGAGACTTAGAGAATAGATACGTAGATCCAAGAGAGTGAAATTTTTAAAAATAACTAAAGAAAAATAAATTAAAGAGAGATAGATAGATAGATAGATACTACAGTAGAACATGAAAGTAACGTACTCGGAAATAGCGAGAACTCGGAAATAGCGAGTAAAATCTAAATCCCGTTTTTTCCCCTTATTTGAGTCAATAAAATGAGCATGAAAGTAGCGAGTATGAAAAAGAGGTCAACTCGGAAATAACGAGCATTTCCTGCCCCAGCCTAGGACTGCGAACGAAGTAAAGCAAAACCAGAGACAATGGCAATTTAAATATTTTTAGCCTAGCCTCTTTTCTTTTCTTATTTTTCGTTACGAGTAATATTACATAGTAGCCTAGTCTGTAGTAGTAGGGCTACATAATAGGCGAAACAAATTTGGGTGAGCGTTGGGTTTGTGTCAGCGACATCTATATGAAGTCCTAGGTTTGTGTGCTTGTGTGTGTATTGCGGGTGGGGGTCAATTATTCACCCAATGTGGTGCCACTGCGACGCGCGAGGTAAGCACATGTCAACATGCCTCACTTCGCAGCATCGGTCAGCGAGTAGCATTCGTTAACGAACGACACGATCAGCGAGAGAGGGGAGTGTGGAACCATTATTTCAATGGGTCAGTGATTGAGTGATGCGCTTGCTTACCTCATCAAATATGCCGAGTGCATCACTCGGGCGCACACGCACACACACACTTCTATGTTCTTGTTGTTTTTTTTCTAGACATGATTTTACTTGAAAAAAAAAAAAAACACAAAAAAAAAAAAAAATAAAACCAAGCATTCTGCCACTTCTGTGAAGAAATTGAAAATAGGGGCGACGGCTTTTACTCAAATTACACACTGAGGGAATAACCAGCAATATTATAATCTTTCCTGGCAACTCGGGAATAGCGAGAACTCGGAAATAGAAAGTAATCAGGAGGGGACCCGTCAAACTCGCTATTTCCGAGTTCTACTGTATTGAGAGAGAGTGAGAGACAGAGAAGAGAGAGAGAGAGAGAGAGAGAGAGAGAGAGAGAGAGAGAGAGATATGGAATTTCTGCATTGTATTAGTAAAAGAAATAGTAATGGTATTAGTAGTAGTAGAAGTGTTAGTAGTAGTAGTAGTAGTAGTAGTAGTTAGTAGTAGTAGTAGTAGTAGTAGTAGTAGTTAGTAATAGTAGTAGTAAGTAGTAGTAGTAGTAGTAGTAGTAGTAGTAGTAGTAGTTAGTAGTTTGTAGTAGTAGTATGTAGTAGTAGTAGTAGTAGTAGTAGTAGTAGTAGTAGTAGTAGTAGTAGTAAATAGTAGTAGTAGTAAGTAGTAGTAGTAGTAGTAGTAGTATAGTAGTTAGTAGTAGTAGTAGTAGTAGTAGTAGTATAGTAGTAGTATAGTAGTAGTAGTAGTAGTAGTAGTAGTAGTAGTAGTTAAGTAGTAGTAGTAGTAGTAGTAGTAGTAGTAGTGTAGTAGATAGTATTATATAGTAGTAGTAGTAGTAGTTTAGTAGTAGTAGTGAGTAGTAGTAGTAGTAGTAGTATGTATAGTAGTAGTAGTAAGTATAGTATAGTAGTAGTGTAGTAGTTTGTAGTAGTAGTAGTAGTAGTAGTAGTAGTAGTAGTAGTAGTAGTAGTAGTAGTAGTAGTAGTAGTAGTAGTATAGTGTAGTAGTAGTAGTAGTAGTAGTAGTAGTTAGTAGTAGTAGTAGTAGTAGTTGTAGTAGTAGTAGAGATATTAGGATGGCTGAAAGTCATCATGGCACCACACCTAAGATTAAGGCCGATGACATGGCCCGGCCAATGAGGACGTCGCTGAAATACAACCAGACATTGTTCTTCAGCGCAACCATAAGATAGTAGTAGTAGTAGTAGTATAGTAGTAGTAGTAGTAGGTAGTAGTAGTAGTAGTAGTAAGTAGTAGTAGTAGTAGTAGTAGTAGGTAGTATGAATATAATATAGTAGTAATAAGTTCATGTTTTTAAGGATTTTTACACATTAGGGTCATATCAGCGCCAGTAAAAAAGAGAAGGAAATGGATAGTTTAAAAGTTCTAGAATTACATGTAAAGCATCCTAGAAAAAGTAAAACAAAGGGAGAATTGTGTTCAATATAGGTAACGTGTAGATTCCAATGTCAAGTACTTAGTTGAGATCACTAATAAGTTCATAGCCACAGTAGTAGTATAGTAGTAGTAGTAGTATAGTAGTAGTATAGTAGTATAGTAGTAGTAGTATAGTAGTAGTTAAATATAGTATTAGTAGTAGTAGTAGTAGTAGTAGGTAGTAGTAGTAGTAGGATGTGATATGTAGTAATTAGTCATAGTAGTAGATAGTAGTGTAAAGTAGAATAGTAGTAGTATGAGAGTAGTAGTAGAATTATAAGTAGTATTAGTTTGAGTATAAGTAGTGTAGTAGTAGTAGTAGTAGTAGTAGTAGTAGTAGTATAGTAGTAGTAGTTAGTAGTAGTAGTAGTAGTAGTAGTAGTAGTGTAGTAGTAGTAGTAGTAGTAGTAGTAGTAGTGTAGTAGTAGTAGTAGTAGTTGTTTAGTAGTTAGTAAGTAGTAGTAGTAGTAGTAGTAGTAGTAGTAGTAGTAGTAGTAGTAGATAGTAGATTAGTATGTAGATGTAAGTAGTAGTAGTAGTAGTAGTAGATAGTAGTAGTGTCAAGGTAGTAGTAGTATGTATAGTAGTATGTAGTAGTAGTAGTAGTAGTAGTAGTAGTAGTAGTAGTAGTAGTTAGTAGTAGTAGTAGTAGTAGTAGTAGTAGTAGTAGTAGTAGTAGTAGTAGTAGTAGTAGTAGTAGTTAGTTAGAGTAGTAGTAGTAGTAGTAGTAGTAGTATGTAGTAGTTAGTAGTAGTAGTAGTAGTAGTAGTAGTAGTAGTAGTAGTAGTAGTAGTAGTATTAGTAGTAGTAGAGTAGTAGTAGTTAGTAGAGTAGTAGTGTAGTAGTAAGTTAGTAGTAGTAGTAGTAGTAGTTAGTTTGTAGTAGTAGTAGTAGTAGTAGTAGTAGTAGTAGTAGTAGTAGTAGTAGTAGTAGTAGATAGTGTAGTAGTATAGTAGTAGTAGTAGTAGTAGTAGTAGTAGTAGTAGTAGTAGTAGTAGTAGTAGTTAGTAGTAGTAGTAGTAGTAGTAGTAGTAGTAGTAGTAGTAGTAAGTAGTAGTATAGTAGTAGTAGTAGTAGTAGTATAGGTTAGTAGTAGTAGTAGTAGTAGTAGTAGTAGTAGTAGTAGTAGTAGTAGTAGTGTAGTAGTAGTAGTAGTAGTAGCAAATAAAAAATCCTACGATTTCGATACATTAATCTTTATTGACATTATGGCCATATGAATACATTTATTGTGAAACAAATCGTTGTACAAATTTATGTTTCATAAAAATACATATAATATAAATGCCTGACATAAATCTATCATAAATAATTTATACAATAAAAAGTTTTATATACAAATCAAGTAAAGCTACATAATATTGCATCAATTGTAAAGAAATACATTGAATTTGAAGGTCTCCCTCCTGGTCATAAAGAAAAATGATTGAATAACGATAGAAATAACCTGTGGTAACCCTAAACACATGACCTTTGCCCTTATAAATGATTATAGTCAAAAAGTTACCATTACCTACCACGTTGTTTCACCATTTATCTATTCAGAGTAAAATACACCCACACTCCTTTATAACAAACTCCTTAGATTCCAGCATGTTTTGTCGTATATAGTCAGTTTATTTTGTAACGGTAAACAGTTGTGACCTACAATCACAATTTGGTATAAACTCCACAGTTGTGACCGACAATCACAATTTGGTATAAACTCCACAGTTGTGACCGACAATCACAATTTGGTATAAACTCCAGTTGTGACCGACAATCACAAATTGGTATAAACTCCAGTTGTGACCGACAATCACAAATTGGTATAAACTCCACAGTTGTGACTGACAATCACAAATTAGTATAAACTCCACAATTGTGACCGACAATGACAAATAGGTATAAACTCCACAATTGTGACTGACATCACAAATTGGTATAACTCACAATTGTGACGACAATCACAAATTGGTATAACCAATTCCACACATTGTGACCGACACATCACAAATTGGTATAAACTCCACAATTGTGACCGACAATCACAAATTGGTATAAACTCCACAATTGTGACCGACAATCACAAATTGGTATAAACTCCACAATTGTGACCGACAACAAATTGTAAACTCACAATTGTGACCGAATCACAAATGTATAACTCCACAATTGTGACCGACAATCACAAATTGGTATAAACTCCACATTGTGACCGACAATCACAAATTGGTATAAACTCCACAATTGTGACCGACAATCACAAATTGGTATATTGTCACAGTAAAGGTTGTTCACAATTATCTTATTAAATTTTATTTTATTAAGAACTGAATTCATCTCACTCCAGTTATATTTCGGTAGGCTTAGATAAACTTTACCTTCTAATATTAGATCGTCTTTCCTTTTATAGCCTTCCCTCGAATTAATTTCTAATTAGTGAATACTTTTCGTTCTACATTCTGTCACGTAGCCACTTATTATAAAAGCTGATAGGTCTAACATTCTACACTCACTTCTCTCCAAATCTTTGCCGGACGGCCAGTCGCTCTATTCCTTATATATATATATATACTGGAAGATTTTTATCTTTTGGGACTTTGTAGATATTATATCTACACCATTAAGACCCGGAGCTTTTAACTTTGATTGTATAATCTTCAAGGATCAAACCCGAGCCCGCTGTCAAAGAGTTACACAATAACCCTTACCAATTGCCTGGAAGTGGAATTTTACGAGCCCGAGCCTGTTATCAGACGAATATATCATCCAAGCCTGTCAACTGCCTGGAAACGTAAACTTACGAACCTGACATTATCATAAGTTACGTAATATATTCACATCTCTATTTGTAACTGCCACGATCACTGTTTATCTCTTTTAATTAAATTTCATCATTATTTTTATTTCATTGTAACACAATCGTTAATTGTTTTTCATTTATAGTAACTAGTAAATTCTGGGGCCTCATTCTACATATATCTTTATGCATAGTCGAGTAGCTCTTTACTCACTTGAGACTATGACAGGTAATAAACTCCACAATTGTGACCGACAATCACAAATTGGTATTAAACTCCACAATTGTGACCGACAATCACAAATTGGTATAAACTCCACAATTGTGACGACAATCACAAATTGGTATAAACTCCACAATTGTGACCGACAATCACAAATTGGTTAAACTCCACAATTGTGACTGACATCACAAATTGTATAAACTCCAATTGTGACCGACAATCACAAATTGGTATAAACTCCACAATTGTGACTGACAATCACAAATTGGTATAAACTCCACAATTGTGACCGACAATCACAAATTGGTATAAACTCCACAATTGTGACCGACAATCACAAAATGGTATAAACTCCACAATTGTGACCCACAATCACAAATTGGTATAAACTCCGGATGAATCAGATACTTGAAAATCAATTCTAAGTTTTAAAATCCAGAAACATCAAAATGTTGTTTTTTCTCTCAATAAAACATTCCAACTGGGGTAAACTGAGGTAACTTTCAACGCCGGGTTTTGAAATCAGGGTCACTTTCAAAGTCAGGGTAACTTTGTATACCACTGTAACTTTCAATATCAGGGTAACTTTGTACATCAGGGTCACTTTCAAAGTCAGGGTAACTTTGTACATCAGGGTCACTTTCAAAGTCAGGGTAACTTTGTATACCACTGTAACTTTCAATATCAGGGTAACTTTGTACATCAGGGTCACTTTCAAGTCAGGGTAACTTTGTACATCAGGGTCACTTTCAAAGTCAGGGTAACTTTGTATACCACTGTAACTTTCAATATCAGGGTAACTTTGTACATCAGGGTCACTTTAAAAGTCAGGGTAACTTTGTACATCAGGGTCACTTTCAAAGTCAGGGTAACTTTGGAAACCACTGTAACTTTCAATATCAGGGTAACTTTGTACACCAGGGTAACTTTCAACGTCGGGGTAACTTTATACATCTGGGTACCTTTTTACGCTGGGGGTAACTTTTAATGTCTGGTTAACTTTTAACGCCGGGGTAACTTTCAACAATGTGGTAACTTTGTACGCCGGGGTAATTTTTAACATCGGGGTAACTTTGTATGCGGGGGTACCCTTATACGCCGGGGTAATTTTTAACATCTGGGTAACTTTGTAAGCGGGGGTACCCTTATACGCCGGGGTAATTTATAACATCGGGGTAACTTTGTATGCGGGGGTACCCTTATATGCCGGGGTACCTAGTACTAGTTGCTAAGGGTAACAATCATAAAAATACTTTAGTCCTTCCAACTTAAAGAAAATATTTTTGTTGTTGTCAAAAAAATATTCTAACTAGATATAAATTTCTTGTGTTTTTATGAATGTACTTTCCAGCGTCTTGACGTCTCAAAATGGTTACCTGTCTATAGAAAAATAGCTACAATTTTGAGTCAGAAGGTACGGATGGCAACTGTCCAAAACTGGTTTGTCCTTCCGACTTTAATAAACTATATTCCTTCTTCTCAACAAAATATGTTAACTTTATCCTTCCGACTTTAATAAACAATATTCATTCTTCTCAACAAAACATGTTAACTTTTTCCTTCCGATTTAATAAACTATATTCATTCTTCTCAACAAAACATGTTAAATTTATCCTTCCCAAATTAATAAACAATATTCATTCTTCTCAACAAAACATGTTAACTTTATCCTTCCGATTTAATAAACAATATTCATTCTTCTCAACAAAACATGTTAACTTTATCCTTCCGATTTAATAAACAATATTCATTCTTCTCAACAAAACATGTTAACTTTATCCTTCCGATTTAATAAACAATATTCATTCTTCTCAACAAAATATGTTAAATTTATCCTTCCGACTTTAATAAACTATATTCATTCTTCTCAATAAAACATGTCAACTTTATCCTTCCGACTTTAAGGAGGGGGGGGGGAAGCGACATTAAAAATGATGAATTTTGACCCAGTTTGTTAAATTAGATTTTGGTGGGATGTTGCCATTTGACCATTTGTCTGCATAAAAATTGCATGAGAACTTCATCTTCAGTTTTTTTCGACTCAAAATAACGTATTTTGTGGCCCATAGTATGGTTAAATCCTGAAAATTTTTAGTTTCAGTGGACTGATTTCATGAAATAATATCAAATAGTCTTTATAATTTAAGTAAAGGCAAAAACATATCAATGAAAAATAAAATTCTCCTCTATCTTCAACAAGCAATCACTTTGTTCTTAATAATGCCATGTGGTCACAATCCAATTAGAGAGTGAGAGGAGAGTTTTCCCCTAAACTCGTTTACTTTGACTTTTAAATGCGTTTTTCTCAAAACTGCAATTTTCGTCACTAAAACCCTATCTCCTCCCTCAGTTTTCAACAAATCTTCTTCAAACTTTCTACAAATGAGTGTCATACAAACACGCAGGTCCTCTAGGAGCCGGGTTTTTAAAAAATAAAAAAAATTGTGAGTAATTTGAAATTATGTAACTTTTTTTCAAGGGGAATAATTGAGTAATAACTTTGAACTTAATTTTTAAAGTTTCTAATTAAAAAATTAAAAATCGGGCTTTTAGAGCCTCTTTATTTTTCTTTTTTCTACATCTGGCCAAAATAGTAAGGCAATCGGTTGATAAACAAAAAAGCCTTTGACTTTTTAAGATGTGTTGTTTATTTTCCAATATGGCGTCGTTTCCATAGCAACGGGCAACTTTTTTCGAAAAAAAATATATGCAATCATCCTTCCCAAACAAATACCTTATGACTGTGCATAGAAGTTTAGGATATTTCATCAAATAAAAAAAATGACCCTTTAGTGTCGCTTCCCCCCCCCCCTTAATAAACTATACTCATTCTTCTCAACAAAACATGTTAACTTTATCCTTCCAGCTTTAATAAAATATATTAACTCACTCAATTCTAGAGACTTTTGCTCCTTTTCAACATTGGGAAAAAAATATATGAAAAAAGAGCATGTACATAGACAGTTTTATTCAACTCTCATTAACATGTAAAAACTAAAAACATTAGCTTTTATAGTACGCCTATAATTTGTCTCAGACAAATGTAATAAATAGGCATGGGGTAAAAGTAACCCGGGTAAACTACGGATATAGTCGGGTTAGGGTTGAGTGAGTTAATTCTTCTCAACAAAACATGTTATTTTGTTTTGTTTGTTTTTAAGGGTTTTACGGCACTTGCAACACATTAAGGTCATATAAGCACCAGTAAAAAGGAAGAAAATGGGATAGTAAAAAGTTCTAGAATTACAATTAATGCACCCAAGAAAAGGTAAGAAAAGGGGAATTGGTTCAAATAAGAAATAGGTGTAGATTCATAGAGCACACTATCAAAGTACTTCGTTTGAGATCAACTAAAAGTCTCATCCAGACACAAGCACAGGTCCCCACTAAGAGGAATACACTCAAATGTTTTACAAATCATATATAATATAAAGAAAACATAATACAGTGCATAACAGAGAAATGATTTACAATTTAAAAAAATATCATCTCCCAAAACTATACATTTGACTGTTTCCCCTCTCAGCCAGGACCAGGACAAAACGAAGTAATCTCATTCCAAGACAAAGAAAGAAAGCAAGTTGGAAAACAGATATAGGGGGATAGAAGACGCAGTAAGTACCTCTCTGCCCACTATGGGAGGTCAGGAACCCCATCCAGCAAAAAATGTTAACTTTTTCCTTCCCACTTTAATAAAATATATTAATTCTTCTCAACAAAAATGTTAACTTTTTCCTTCCCACTTTAATAAAATATATTAATTCTTCTCAACAAAAATGTTAACTTTATCAAAGGTTCACGTGAATTGTTTTAAAATCCAATAATCATCACCTTAACCACTGGCAAAAAAAAATATCGTTAAAGATCGATAGGACACCATTTTGATTCAATAGCTAAGTTCGATAATCATTTTAAAAAACGACAAATTTTGTTTTCCAACATATATTCTACAAATTGTCTCCCTTTTTAATGTCTTGTGTAATAATTCACCTAGGTAGGAATGTATTTGAATTTTGTATTTGTTAAATCGTCACAAATTGTGTTATCGTCAAGGTATTGTTGAATATTTACATTACCTGGTCATTACTCTTTAATGTTGAAAAGAAAATATTTGATCTGATAACTCAATGAATACGATATTTGTTCCCTTCTATTTTTATGATTTGCCATTTGCAATTACAGAGAATAATGTTTGATTCTATATCTCATTGTTGTAATACAGATAATATATATATATATATAATATATATATATATATATTATTATATATATATATAATATATATATATATATTGTATTATTTTCTTATCTACTACTATACTATACTACTATACTACTTATCTACTTACTACTACTACTATACTACTACTACTACTACTACTACTAACTACTACTACTACTACTACTATACTACTACTACTACTACTACTATATATATTACTATCTACTTCTACTCTCATACTACTACTACTACTACTACTACTACTACTACTACTACTACTACTACTACTACTACTACTACATATACTCTATAATACTTACTACATACTACTACTACTACTATACTATACTACTACTACTACTATACTACTACTACATCTACTACTACTACTACTACTATACTACTACTACTACTACTACTACTACTTCACTACTACTACTACTACTACTTACTACACTACTACTTACATACTCTACACTACTACTACTACTACTACTACTACTACTACTACTACTACTACTACTACTACTCTATATACTACTACTACTACTACTACTACACTACTACTACTACTACTACTACTACTACTCTACTACTACTACTACTACTACTACTACTACTACTACTACTAACTACTACTACTATACTACTCACTACTACTCACTATACTACTACTACTACTACTACTACTACTAACTACTACTACTACTACTACTACTACTACTACTACTACTACTACTACTACTACTACTACTACTACTACTACTACTACTAGTACTACCACTACTACATCAACAACAACAACAACAACAACAGCTGCTGCTGCTACTGCTGCTGCTGCTACTGCTACTACTACTACTACTACTACCACTACTACTACTACTACTACTACTACTACTACTACTACTACTACTACTACTACTACTACTACTACTACCACCACTACCACCACTACTACTACTACTACTACTACTACCACTACTACTACTACTACTATATACTACTACTATACTACTACTACTACAACAACAACAACAACAACAACAACAACAACAGGTGCTGCTGCTACTGCTACTCCTACTGCTGCTGACTACATACTACTACTACTACTACTACTACTACTACTACTACTACTACTACTACTACTACTACTACACACCACACACACCACTACTACTACTACTACTACTACTACTTACTACTACTACTACTACTACTACTACTACTACTACTACTACTACTATTTCTACTACTAATATTTTCATCCCCCCCCCCACCCCATTAAGCGATCGAGACTGAAAGTAAACACTTTCTTGATACAACGATAAAAAAAACCCATCGGGTTTGCCATTGTGCCGCAGGCTATCCAGTACATTATGCTTTCTGTTTAATTGATCTATGATATGACATTTGCGTCATAGTAATAAACGATTACATCCCCCTCCCCCGCATTTATGGCTCGTCATCTGAAAGAATAGCACCAGTTGCCCGTCACCTGCCACCGAGCTTTATTCTTAGGGTTGTGATAAATGACGTGTTCTGTGTATTTCGACCATTTGCTTCGAATAGATCTGCTGAACACATCCTGCTCTTCGGATCTTGGTTGTCACTTTCACCCAATGTCTCGTCAAATCAGTAATCATTTGCTATGATATTTGTGTGCAATGTTACGATCTAGTCCTTGAAAAAAGCCCTTTTACACAGATTGTCCCACCATAAACAGGTATCAAATGAGTATCTGGCCGTTACCAGCGTTGTCTCTGTCGGGGAAGAATGTAATATCACCTAACAGTCTTTTGCTCCATTTTAAGTGTTGTTGTTGGCTCGGGAGCTCTTGTATAGTGCCTTGAACACGTCGTTAAGTGGATATTGCTTTATAATAACGCAAGAATTCTTTTTTTTACGATTCTTCTTTCGAATTTTCTCTCTGAGTGGCAACAATGTGAATACTTGGACAGCATTTCCCTCACCTCACTCAGACGTAAGACCTGGCCTGTTACAGCATTGTATCACTGTCAAAGAAAAATTAATTAATTGCGCCTCACAGGTCTTGTTCTACATGTTAAACGTTGTTGTTGGCTTGGGCCAATATAAAGATCTTTAAGCACAATTAGTGTGCATTGAGCTAGCCAAAACAAAAACAATACCAGAAAAGCTCATTTAGTTTAGTTGAATCAAGCTTAAAATTTCAATTGTCACGATATTTGAATGCAAATCGGAATATTCTCATTTCAGGCCAATCTGCCCGACACTGACAAAAGGCTTTCATTTCATTTTTGCCCGATTTTTTAAA
>NW_027627067.1:0-15000 GCF_034508935.2 Berghia stephanieae
GCGCTTTTACTGGGTTCCTACCACCAGCGCTATTACTCACCGAGTCCCTACCACCAGCGCTTTTACTCACTGAGTCATAGAGCTTTTACTCACCGAGTCCCTACCACCAGCGCTTTTACTCTTCGAGTCCCTACCACCAGTGCTATTACCGTCATAAAGCTTTTACTCACTGAGTCCCTAGCACCAGCGCTTCTACTCACTGAGTCATAGACCTTTTACTCACTGACACTGATTCCCTACCAACAGTGCTATTACTATTACCGAGTTATAGAGCTTTTACTCACTGAGTCCCTACCACCAGTGCTTTTACTCACTGAGTCATAGACCTTTTACTCACTGACACTGAGTCCCTACCGCCAGTGCTATTACCGAGTTATAGAGCTTTTACTCACTGAGTCCCTACCACCAGTGCTTCTACTCACGAGTCCCTACCACCAGTGCTATTACTCACTGAGTCCCTACCACCAGTGCTATTACTCACTGAGTCCCTACCACCAGTGCTTCTACTCACGAGTCCCTACCACCAGCGCTTTTACTCACTGAGTCCCTACCACCAGTGCTTCTACTCACGAGTCCCTACCACCAGCGCTATTACTCACCGAGTCCCTACCACCAGCGCTTTTGCACACCGAGTCCCTACCACCAGCACTTTTATTCACTGAGTCCCTACCACCAGCGCTATCACTGAGTCATAGAGCTTCTACTCACCGAGTCCCTACCACCAGCGCTTTTACTCACTGAGTCATAGAGCTTTTACTCACCGAGTCCCTACCACCAGTGCTATTACTCACTGAGTCCCTACCACCAGCGTTATTACTCACCGAGTCCCTACCACCAGCGCTTTTACTCACTGAGCACCTACGACCAGCGTTATTACTATTACTCACTGAGTCCCTACCACCAGTGCTATTACCGAGTCATAGAGCTTTTACTCACTGAGTCCCTACGACCAGCGCTATTACTCACTGAGCCCCTACAACCAGCGCTTTACTCACCGAGTCCCTACCACCAGTGCTATTACCGAGTCATAGAGCTTTTACACACTGAGCACGTATGACCAGCGTTATTACTCACCGAGTCCCTACCACCAGCGCTATTACTCAGCGAGTCACAGAGCTTTTACTCCCCTACGACTAGCGCTATTACTCACTGAGTCCCTACCTCCAGCGCTTTTACTCGTTGAATCCCTACCACCAGCACTTTTACTCGCCGAGTCCCTACCACATGGCTATTACTGAGTCCCTAACACCAGCGCTAATACTATCTATTAGCCACCAAATCCCTACCACCAGGGTGGGACAATATAAGCTAAAATTAGACCCCAAAAATTCTTACAGTGATGCAGAAAAAAAACAACGAACAGATCTCTTTCAAATTTACACAAAATGTTTCTTACAACAAGATGGATAGGTTTAGCAATAGTCTTGTAAATAAATTTTTCAGAATTTTTATTCGATTTCTTAGTGAAAATTTGGTGTGACATGACAGGAAAAAAAAATTGATTTAAAAATTCATAAAACTGCTAAATTTTTGTTTAGCCCAAAACCCAACCATCATGATGCAAAACACATCATAAGAAAAATTCTGACCAAATTTGAAGACAATCTGATGGGAAACAATCCAGATTGAATGTTAGAAAATCAGAGAATGACGCACAATGAAATTTTGAGAAAATGAAAAATTTGTCTTTAATTTGATAATAAAGCTAATAATGCAGACAAAGGCCAACATTCATCAAGTATAACCAATATGGAACAAGAAAACAGTAATATTTTATAAATTGATCAAATTCTGAAAAAAAAATTATAAACGATTCGCTAACCCATACCTCTAAGAAAAAAAAATTGCGAAATAATTTAATATCTGCTGTTATTCACCAAAAAATTACTTTAGTGGTCAAATACGCTTTATAGTTCTAAAATTTGTAATTATATCTCATGAACTAATAATGTAATGTATAATTTGATGCTAAACACCAAAAATAACTGAATTTAAAAAAAAAACTTTTTTAAGGGGCAACATAAGCTAAAATTAGACGTAAAACCCTAAAATTTCTAACATAGATGCACCAAAAACTAGCATATAAATTTCTTTCAAATTTAAACACAATGTTTCTTTCATAATAGCTATATCATGAAAACTCTTGGAATAATTTTTTTAGAATTTTTATTTGATTTCAACTGAAAATTTAGCGCGGATCGACAGGAACAAATGAATTTTAAAATTTATAAAATTGCTAAATTTTAATTTACCCCCAAACACTTACATCATGATGTAAAAAACATCATAGAAAAGATTCTGAATAAATTTGAAGATAATTTAAAGGAAAATGACTAAGGTAGGATTGCTAGAAAATCAGACAAATGACATAAAACAGACATTTGAGAAAGCGCAAGCTTTTTCTATAATTTGACATAAAAGGCTGATTTTGCAGACAACTAAAAGAAATGATCCATCAAACTTTAAAAATATGACCAAGAAAACGAAAATTTTGTAGATTGATCTAAGTCTAAAAAAAATTATAATCGGTTCACTAACCCATACCCCTTAGATAAAAAAAATGCTGTAAAATTGATTTTTTTACGCCCAGAGATAAAATAATTTTGTGGTCAAATATGATGTCATACCTTATGCATTCATCATTATAATCACAAAACCTAATTATTTACTGTAACAATAGGTTATACAGATGATTTCTAGATATATTAAATGACTTTTCAAAATATGATATGGCACGCTATCCTCATTTTTCATTTTTTTATTCTACTTGAGAGACAAGTGGTATAAAATTAGATATCTAGTCAAGTTGAACTGCAAAATCAATTCTATTTTAGACAATAAAACAGTTAAATAGTGCACTAGCTCTGAATAAAAAGCAATTTGCTTTCCCAAACCCTTGGAATAAAAATCTCTTTCGCCTCAATACAGAAAAAGTCAACACTACTTGTTTGCCACCACTTTTTTTGTAGTTCCACAAAGAGGGTTGATCCTGCTCTGGATGGAAAAATTGAAATAAAAAAGAGACGCATTTCATTAGCAATTTTTGGAAATGGCATTATTGTCATAAAATGCATTTGTCAAAGACATAGCAATTTTTTTTAAATGTTCATTATTCACACCAACACACTTGAAATTTCATTGGTTTTACATCCCTAGAACAAAACTCTTGGCAACAAACTATAGTCTGTCGTTAAGTTACTACAATCAGTAGTAATTCAATTCAAATGATGCTTTGCCATTTTCATTTAGAAAAATGAGCATTTATTTTATTGATCACCAATAAAAATGTAAAGGCGCTATGGAGATTTGACAACATTACTAACCATTGTCAAAAAGTGCATGCAGACACTCTGGTCTGCTGGCCCAGATGATGGTTTGCTGATTGATGAGTTTTGCCACAGGCAAAGGTTTGCCACAGGTTTGCCTCAACACACCTTGCCAGAATAGCCCTTGAGCCAGCATCTTTATGGATTGTCAGGACACCAGTAACGCCAACAGTGTTCTTTCATGTTAGCTGTCGATGAAAACAAAAAATTAAATTAAATTCACTACAGCGAAATAGGCACATACATGCCAATGCTAAAGTTTATAACAGCAACACTTCGCATGTTGAACGGGACATAACGTCTGTTAGGCGATATTACAATTTCTTCGGACAGAGACAACGCAGTTAACGGCCAAGTACACATTTTACAACTGAGTCCGGTGAGAGAAAGTGAGCAAAGTGCCTTTTCCAAGAGTTCAACTATGCGCCGAGCGAGGCTCGAGCCCAGGACCTTCCGGTCCAAAAGCGAGTGTCATACCACTACGACATAGCCGTACGTAATTTTTAAAAATATAATAAAAATAATCACACTAATATAATTATCTCACATTGTCATCATCATAGGCATTTCAAAACTACTAATAATACTACCACTACAGATATCTTATCATTATAAAATATTACTCTCTCTCTCTCTCTCTCTCTCTCTCTCTCTCTCTCTCTCTCTCTCTCTCTCTCTCTCTCTCTCTCTCTCTCTCTCTCCCATGAACATAACATACAAAACCCAATTTTCCGATATAAAAAAACAGCCGCCCCCACCCCCCCCCCCCCCCAAAAAAAAAGTTTTGAAAAAGTATGGACGATGCATGCTGTGTCGGCCATAATAAAGATAATAACAATAACTGAATGAAAAGTATTTTTTAAAGGACCCTGAGCCTGGAATGTCGTGAGTACTCAAAACCTCTTGATCTTGATAAAATTAGCAACCTTTTGACTGGGGATCGAACATTGAAACACCTGGTTTTAATCACCTGACATGGAAGGCTGATTTAAATTATTTGGGGGGGGGGGGGAATAGTATTTTAATTTTTTTAAAGCCCTGTTATTGTTATTTTTCACAAAATAAAGTAATAAAGTTAAGTAATTCGCGGTAGCGACAAATGTGTCGTCAGCTGATGCACAATCAACAAACACACAACCCCAAAGCATGTTTAGTTATAAAAATAAGAAATGAATTAAAATGTGCATTTCGTATGCTTACCTTGTAAACTGAGTATTCTGTGACTTGAAAAGAGTGAAGAATTACCAAAGTCCGTCAAAATCAACTTGTAATAATAGTAATAATAATAATGTGATTGTGATGAGATGAAGTGTTCACTTTTTGACTTCCAGATAATTCATTGTATATTGCAGTTCTATCCGTATAAAATTTATATTTTTAGTAATTACGCAAATTCTATTTTTAGTAAGAGTACAAATAAGCTCTGGCGTTATTTGCAGTGGTAGTACAAATAAGCGTAGCCAATAGTAATATAGTAAAGGTGGATGATCATTCGGATATGATGATGTTAATATAATAATAATAATAATAATAATAATAATAATAATAATAATAATAATAATAATATAATAATAATAATAATAATAATAATAATAATAATAATAATAATAATAATAACAATAATAACAATAATAATAATAATAATAATAATAATAATAAAAATAATAATAAATAATAATAATAATAATAATAATAATAATAATAATAATAATAATAATAATAATAATAATAATAATAATAATAATAATAATAATAATAATAATAATAATATCAATAATATTAAAAATAATAAGAATAATAGAATGATAATGATAATGATAATAATTTAAAAACAACATTCCTTATTGTCTTCTGGCACTTTCCTTCTCACTTCATCTCTTGTTGTTATCAACATACGTGCCTGCTCTACTGAATATTCTGAATTATAAATTTACCCCAAATACCGGAGCATACTCAAGGTCTCAATTGTTTCTAGGTTATTCGTTTGTGTTGAGAATAGTGGCTATGAGACAGAGACAGTGATAGTGAATGTTCTAACATATGCTTGTTTGCTCTCCAATATTGTAGGTGGTCATTGTATACAATAAGTTGTTTGTGTTTATCAGACCCCATTTGTACCATCAGTAACAACATTTTGGCCAACATTACATTGGTCAACCAGGCTGTTCGAAAGTCATCAGCACCAAGGTCACTTAAGGTCGGGATATAACTTTGAGTCATGGAATTTAGACAAGAGGTTTACTGGTTCACTGTTTACAGAAAATAGGGTTGGGTGTTAATTCATACAAGGATTCATCAAAGAATATTCCTTTTAAACTGTTTCCATTAATTCATTTTAAGTGCTGTATTTATCCACTTTCAATGATTGTCAGAGGTTTAAGATATGCAGTTGAAGGGTGGTTGGCATGCGCTGCTTGTAGGTTGTCTTTTTCTTTTCTTCCCTCCCCCTACTTTTCCCACCTTCTGTTCCTCTCTCTTTCTCTTCTTTTTCTTTCTATGTTCGTTATCTTGTATGGCAGATGATATTGTTGTCATTATAAATCATCTTTACGTTTGTTTTAAGTCTTACTATAATTATATGTAGGATAATTTAGGTTATGAGCTTATTTTTATTATATATATTATCGTTTATTGGTTTTTGAATATTATGTTTTTGTTTCAGCAGTCTCTGATGTAACCTACATTGTGTTGCTAGAGACCTAAAGCAGACCTGCCAACTTTCCCAGAATAAAAAGTGTATTCTATGATCCTAAAAGTGTATTTTTTATCCAAAAAAGACCATTTTGTCCGCATGTGTGGAAAATAAAAGTGCGCAAAATACAAAAAAATTATATAAAAGCTAACATCAAACCCAAAACAAAAATAAACTCCGATCTTCATCATTCAAACATTCGTTTGAAGCAATCACTAGTAATTACAAAATAATAATAATAATAATAATAATAATAATAATAATAATAATAATAATAATAATAATAATATTATTATTATTATTATATTATTATTATTATTATCATTATTATTATATTATTATTATTATTATATATCATTATTATTATTATATTATTATTATTATTATTATTATTATTATTATTATTATTATTATTATTATTATTATTATTATATTAATTTATTAAATTAATAATTAATAATAATAATAATAATAATAATAATAATAATAATAATAATAATAATAATAATAATAATAATAATAAATAGAAAAGAAGAAGAAGAAGAAGAAGAAGAAGAAGAAGAAGAAGAAGAAGAAGAAGAAGAAGAAGAAGAAGAAGAAGAAGAAGAAGAAGAAGAAGAAGAAGAAGAAGAAGAAGAAGAAGAAGAAGAAGAAGAAGAAGAAGAAGAAGAAGAAGAAGAAGAAGAAGAAGAAGAAGAAGAAGAAGAAGAAGAAGAAGAAGAAGAAGAAAGAAGAAGAAGAAGAAGAAGAAGAGAAGAAGAAGAAGAAGAAGAAGAAGAAGAAGAAGAAGAAGAAGAAGAAAAGAAGAAAGAAGAAAAGATGATGATAATAATAATAATAATAATAATAATAATAATAATAATAATAATAATAATAATAATAATAATAATTATAATAATAAAAAATAATAATAATAATAATAATGGTGATAATAATAACAAAATAATAATATAATAATAATAATAATAATAATAATAATAATAATAATAGTCGCAGTAGTAGTAGTAGTAGTAGTAGTAGTAGTAGTAGTAGTAGTAGTAGTAGTAGTAGTAGTAGTAGTAGTAGTAGTAGTAGTATTGCACCACTGCTCTTTCAATCAGAGACCCTGTTGTCATCTTGAATTTGAATCTCACATGGCTACTATGTAGAAGATAGGATCAGTTCTCATCACAGAGAAAACACCCTATGTTGTTTTTTTTTCATTGTCCAAGTCGACAGCCCATCTTAAGAGAAGAGAATTTTTTTTACAAACTGCTCAGAAGAAAAAGTAGGGCATATAAAGTTGACATGCACGCAACAACCCACACTTACACATCTCGTCTTACCGCAAACTGATCATGCCGTGACCACAGCAAACTTGACTCAGCGCTAATGTCGTAACCATTAACATCTCGTAGTAGATGATAATGGTTTATCCTATTGTGCTCAGATTCTGTTTCTGCTAGATGCTGAGTTCTCTAAATGACCATGTCAACCATGTAACATAATTAGATGATCTCATCCTACGCTTTGATATCTATAACCGCGTATTCGAGTCCGATTGTTAATTATGACAAAATCCCGCCCACAAACTTTTCATAGGTCCGTCATCAGTTTCAAACTTTTTGCTCGTGAGATGTTAAACTGTCAAGACAATCTCAGAGAAAAGTATTGGTTCTTGATCAGTGACTTCTTATACATACATACACACATACATACACATACATACATACATACATACACAAAACACATACATACATACACACATACATACATACAACATACATACATACATACATACATACATACATACATACATACACACATACACACATAACACATACATACATACATACATACATACATACATACATACATACATACATACATACATACATACATACATACATACAAACACATACGTTTCTTGTTCTTGTTCTTGTTCTTCTTCTTGTTGTTGTTGTTGTTCTTCCTCGTCTTCTTCTTCTTCTACTACTACTACTACTACTACTACTACTACTACTACTACTACTACTACTACTACTACTACTTCAACTACTACTACAACTACTAATACTACTTCCACGACAATCATTACTAGTACGCCTACTACTACTACTACTACTACTACTACTACTACTACTACTACTACAACAACTACTACTACTACTACTACTACTGTCATGGTCCCAAGTGAGTAAAGAGCTACTCGACTTTGCATAAAGATATATGTAGAATGAGGCCCCAGAATTTACTAGTTACTATAAATGAAAAACAATTAACGATTTGTTTACAATGAAATAAAAATAATGATGAAATTTAATTAAAAGAGATAAACAGTGATCGTGGCAGTTACAAATAGAGATATGAATATTTTACGTAACTTATGATAATATCTCAGGTTCGTAAGTTTACGTTTCCAGGCAGTTGATGGGCTTGGATGATCTATTCCCCTGATAACAGGATTGGACTCGTAAAATTCCACTTCCAGGCAATTGGTAAGAGGTTATAGTATAGTACAGCGGGCTTGGGTTTGATCCTTGAAGATTATACAATCAAAGTTAAAAGCTCCGGCGTCTTAATGGTGTAGATATAATATCTACAAAGTCCCAAAAGATAAAAATCTTACAATATATATATATAGGAATAGAGCGACTGACCGTCCGGCATAGATTGTGGAGAGAAAGTGAGTGTAGAGTGTTAGACCTATCAGCTTTTATAATAAGTGGCTACGTGACAGAATGTAGAACGAAAAGTATTCACTAATTAGAAATTAATTCGAGGGAAGGCTATAAAAGGAAAGACGATCTAATATTAGAAGGTAAAGTTTATCTAAGCCTACCGAAATATAACTGGAATGAGATGAATTCAGTTCTTAATAAAATAAAATTTAATAAGATAATTGTGAACAATCTTTACTGTGACACCCCCCACCCACGTTTAAAATATACTCTTTAACCATTATGGGAAAGATAGATTTTACAAACGGAAGTAAATTTACTATCATGATACTCTAGCATTAATCCATTGTTATGATTTGTGCTACAATTAAATTATTTATTAACTAGACATGGAAATGTTTATATTAACGTAGGTATATGAATGGGTGACAATAACAATGAAAGATTGTGATTACAAATCATTGTGATGAACAACATGATGGCAATGTGATTACAAATCATTGTGATAAACAATAGTGATGGCAATGAAGCATGGTTTAAGTCGATGATATGAAGGTAATTTACTGAATGAAATGAATGAAAATGTAAATGGAATATTGACATTTCAATTATTAATCATAAATGAGTGAAAATTCATAACAATAATAGATAAAGAGAAGATTTCCCAAATCATGAATGGGTATGGTATATATATCCAAACAATACTCAATGTTACATTAAGTTGGGTCATCATGTTTACAAATAAAATTATCGAAATTGTGCGTTCTGATTTGGCATAGTTTGCGAGGTAACTAACAGTATGCATGGGAGGTTAAGTTATACCCTTCTCACGTGTTTATACTAATCGAGAAAGTAGGTCGGCGTGAATATTTTCACAGCCTGGTATGTGAGAGATACCGAAAGTGTAATTTTGCAAAAATAGACTCCACTTTAGTACTCTACTATTATTCATTTTGTTTTTTCTTATGTACGTGAGTGGTTTATGGTCCGTTTCGACCACAAACTCTTTTAGCAGTAGATATCTGCTGAATGTCTTTCAAGCAAAGACGATGGCCAGTCCTTCACGCTCTATTACAGAGTATCGTGATTCTCTGTCCAATAATTTTCTGCTTGCATATAAGCAAGGCATTAGAGTTCCCTCATGTTCCTGTAATAGTACACCTGCGATGCCCTTATCAGACGCGTCAGTTCTTACAACAAATTCTTTTGATATGTCGGGTAATTTAAGAATTGGTTCTGAACAGAGTAATGCCTTTAATTGGTTAAAGCTATTCTGACACGCTTCTGTCCAAACAATTTTGTTCGGTGACCCATTCTATGTCAGATTTGTTAGCGGTTGTCGCGATGTGCGCGAAGTTGTAAATGTATTTCCTGTAAAAATTTAGGAGCCCAAGTACTTTGCGTACTTCTTTTTTTGTCTTAGGTGGTTGCAATTGTGCGATTTTTGTTTGTTTTTCTGTCTCGGGTGTCTGTGTCCCATGACCAACGGTATGATCAATCCTGCATTTGCAGCTTCGATATTAGTAAACATAGGTTGCGACACTGTGTCTCTATCAAAATATCTTTTTAGCATATTTGCATGGAATGTCTTTGTTGTGTTGTTAATTTTAATCTCGTAATTAACATTAGATTTTACTGCTGTTATTTTGAATGGTCCTTTCCATGTAGCTAAAAGTTTACTTGAGTCATCGGGTAAGAGTATTAGTACTTTGTCACCAATCTCAAATTTTCTTGACTTGCTTTTTCTATCGGAGTATTCCTTGTATTTCTCTGCTTTTTTAGTGACGGATTCCTGTGCTAGCTTACATGTATCCTCTATTCTGTCTTTCAGGTTTCTTACATATTCGTAAGCAAACATAATTTCGTTATTGTCCTCCTCATTCCCTTTACAAATGTCGGCTACTATATTGATCGGGCCGCGAGGTGATCGTCCATACATCAACTCAAATGGGGAGTAGCCTGTAGATTCTTGGGGTATTTCTCTATATGCAAATAGGATTGCTGGTAAGTATCTGTCCCAATCATCTGGTTTTTCTGCTGACACTTTTCTTAACATATTCTTTAGAGTGCCATTAAATCTTTCACAAAGACCATTTGCTTGGGGGTGGTAGGGAGTTGTGAATGAGTGTTGGATTCCCATGAGTTTCATGGTTTCATGCATCATATGTGATGTAAATTGGGGTCCATTGTCCGACAGTATCTCATTTGGTATGCCTATTCTAGTAAAAATTGTCATCAATGCTTCAGCTATGTGATCCGATGTAGTTGATTTCAATGCTATCGCTTCTGGCCACCTGGTTGCGTAATCGACTAGTGTTAGTATGTGTGTATGGTTTCTATCTGATTTTATTAAAGGGCCTATAATGTCAATTGCAACTTTTTGAAAAACTTTTTCAATAACTGGGGTTGTCTCTAATGGCAATCTCGGTATTCTGCCTTTTGCGACTCTTCTTTGACATGTGTCACAAGATTTCACATATTCTCGGACGTCTTTAGTAATTCCAGGCCATGTGAAATTCTCGGATATTCTCTTCAATGTGGAAGAGCTCCCAAGATGTCCAGAGGTTATTGAATCGTGCGCTATTCCAAGGATTTTGTTTCTGTAAATACTCGGCGTGACCAGTTGTTTAGCTATTTTGTTTCTTTTCCTATGTAACCTGAACAGAATATCTTTTTCAATGATGTATTCAACTTTTGATTTCGTCCCTTTGTTTGCGATATTGAAATATGAAGTTAAAGTCGGGTCCTTTTTCTGTTCTTCAATGAACGTGTTCCTGTCGAATTGTTGTGGTTCAAGAGAAATAGTCATTGGCTTCTCTGTTGTCTTTATCATCTTTCTTGTTTCTGCTAGACAAGCTGTTTCTTGGGTTAATGACCATTCTTTTACATCTGTTGGGTTGTCTTTAAGACCTTTTATATTGCCAACAATAACATCAGCGACGGGGTTGGGAAGTATACAGCATTCCACTATTCCTGTATAGTATGGGGTTTCTATGTACACGTTAGCTGTTTCAAAGGTTTCGACTGTGCCACTGAATGTGATGCATTGTACCGTTTTTCCAGTTTTGTCTTCGTCATTGATCAAAGATGCTTTTATTCCTACTGTACTGCATCCTGTGTCTCTCAATATTTTGCAATCAGTTCCATTAGCTTTGCCTTCACAAAAAAATAGCGATCCTGATTTGTGAGTTTGTGTTAAAAGTGACATACCTTTCACGCAATACACATTTATATTTTCTCCTGACATTACTCGTGTCTGATTGTTTACACCTGTTTGGAGTGATGCATTTGCAGTTTCTTTTGGATATCCCACGATTTTGTAACATTTGTCTGCTGTGTGGCCTTTCATTCCACAATATTGACATTTAATTATAGGTTTGTTGGTTTTCTTATACTCAGTATTATTGTCAGTGCTATTTCTTGTTTTGTTTTGATAGGGTCGGCTATGGTCTCTATTGAACTGTTTGTTCCATGGTTTGTTACTATGGTCATCCTGTTTCACTTGCGTGTTCCGAGTGATTGATCGGCTCGTTCTATTTGAGTATTGAACTCTAGGTGTACATGGACTCTGAGCAGCGGCAGCGTAGTATGGTTCCTTCAATGTTCTGCTAAGGGGTGTCAATGGATGTGCGCTGTTAAAGTTTTCTGCGTAGATTTTTAATTTGTCCAAGTTTTCTGGTTTTCTCTCTTTAAAGAATGCGACTAAATCTGGGTTGCAAGCTTGATAGATTCGATTCTTCAGCGTGAGATAGTAAAGGCCTGCAAAGTCGTCTTGTTTTACGTTTGCCAACTCAAGCCACCGATTTAGAAATTGAGTAATTCGGTTCACGAATGTATTAAAGTCTTCTCCACTTTCCGGTTTTGCAGTGTGAAACCTTTCCTGGTAACCATCTTCCGTTAATCTAAATCTTTTTAGTAGAGCGTCTTTAATTTTTCCATAGTCATCTGCATCTTCAGTTGTTAAGGTATAGAAAACTTTTAGCGGTTCTCCAGATAAGCAGTTGATCAAGGCTGTGGCCCATTTGCTTTCTGGCCAACGATAACCTTTAGCCTGAACTTCGAATCGGTGTAAGAAGGATTCTAGACAGTCTGAGCGTTCATCGTATGTTGGCATGCGTGGAAGTTTCACGAAAAATTCATCACTATTATTATGTTTTCTTTCATGACCGGTTTTTGTTTTTTCAATTTCCAGCATCATTTGGGTCCTTTTGGTTTCTTCTTCTGCTAAAGCTATTTGTCTTTTTAGTTCCCTTTCTTGGACTCTTTCTTCTCGTTCTTCTCTACGTATTCTTTCTTCGTGTTCTTTTTCTTCTCTACGAATTCTTTCTTCGTGTTCTTTTTCTTCTTTACGAATTCTTTCTTCATTTTCTTCTCTACGAATTCTTTCTTCATGTTCTTTTTCTTCTTTTACTTTCTCTTCGCACCATGAAAATATTCTTTCCTGGGGTATTTCTAAGTCCTTTGCGAGACTTAAGTATCTTTTATATGCTTCCATGTTGCAATAAATTAGTTACGATATTTTATATATATTATATTGACAGGATACTGTTACTGACTGTTTTATTTATTTACACTTACTGGAATGAACTGTTCTATTTTTAGAAATCTCTCTCTCTTATTTCAACTTATTATGTATGTTGAATTTGATGCCTTTTATCGTTATATCTTATAAAGCAATGTGTCAATACAATGCGGAGTTATTATGACTTGAGTCAATAACAATGTGTCAATCGCGTGTACTCTAAACTATGTTACTACGAAAAATGCATCACCAATGTGTGTGACTCGTCGTTAGTTTATGTACAATTATTCGCAATGACGCTAATATACTAGAGTGTGATAACAATAATAGGATGCCAAAATAATCCCAAGTTATCTATCACTAAATATAACACGACGGCTAGTAGACTCCTTTTATTATTATTTAGTTTTTAAAGACTCACTTTTCAGAACATAATATATAAGTGGTTTTCGGTAACAGTAATATGCCAAAAATGCATTTAAAACAAATCACTATGCAAAACAAATCACGATGTCTATAGTTACTATGTGATGCACAACTCATGTAAAAGAGAATAATGAAGGATATATTTACCAACTCCGTTCGTGGCTGGGACCTCTCTCTTGTTTAATGGTTGTTCAACAATTGTAATTAGGCATTGAAGAGTGTTTAACAGTGATGTCTGAAATACAAAACAATAAAATATCGTAAGATTTACAATAGTTACAAAATGTGTTCACAACACTGAGTGATTGGATGATAGGTGAATGAATCGTTATGGAATGTAAACATATTGAAAACAATTCATGAATGAGGCAAACAACAGAATGAAATGAGTGATATAATAACAAAGTGGACAAGGAATGAATGAATGAATGAAAAACTGAGTGAATAGATGAATGAATGAATGGATAATGTATGAATGAAAGAATGAAGGGAGGAATAAATGTATGAATGATTGGATAAATGAGTGAATAAACGAATGAATGGATGAATGAATGAATGAATGAATGAATAAATGAATGAACAATGAATGAATGAATAATTTATAAATGAATAAATGAATGAAGGAATGAATCAATAAAATGCTATTCAATTTGAATGAAGAAATGAAAAAGAAAAAAAAATTAATCCTGTAAATAGGGAGTTCAATTAAAATATGATCAAGTGGGGCAATTAAGAGTTTTACAATTTAAACTTTAAAGTTAGATGAAATAGATATAAGTAACTAAATAAATTCAATTCTTTATATGTGTCCCCTCCAAAATGTCATGGTCTCAAGTGAGTAAAGAGCTACTCGACTATGCATAAAGATATATGTAGAATGAGGCCCCAGAATTTACTAGTTACTATAAATGAAAAACAATTAACGATTTGTTTACAATGAAATAAAAATAATGATGAAATTTAATTAAAAGAGATAAACAGTGATCGTGGCAGTTACAAATAGAGATATGAATATTTTACGTAACTTATGATAATATCTCAGGTTCGTAAGTTTACGTTTCCAGGCAGTTGATGGGCTTGGATGATCTATTCCCCTGATAACAGGATTGGACTCGTAAAATTCCACTTCCAGGCAATTGGTAAGAGGTTATAGTATAGTACAGCGGGCTTGGGTTTGATCCTTGAAGATTATACAATCAAAGTTAAAAGCTCCGGCGTCTTAATGGTGTAGATATAATATCTACAAAGTCCCAAAAGATAAAAATCTTACAATATATATATATTAGGAATAGAGCGACTGGCCGTCCGGCATAGATTGTGGAGAGAAAGTGAGTGTAGAGTGTTAGACCTATCAGCTTTTATAATAAGTGGCTA
>NW_027627068.1:0-5523 GCF_034508935.2 Berghia stephanieae
GTTTTTCCCACTTATTCCACCAGTAACCACAGAGAATCATAATTCCATTTCATACGTAAAAGCTCTGTGGGGAAATTTTTTTGGGCACAAACAATTGACCTTTTTGTTTTTAAAAATCAGAATTTGAAGAGATAAAAAATCTTTATCAAGCCTAAAGTAGGTTTTCCATCAAAAGTAGTGGAGCGGGACTTATTTTTGATAAAAACATGAAATGAAATAGAAGAAAGCCAGAAACTAAAAAAACAAAATTTCCCACCCCCTATCCCCACTGAAAAATTTTGATTTTTTTTTGTCTTTCTACATTTCCGGATTTCCATCATGACTTCAAAAATTTTCCCACTTAAAAATGACCAAAAATTATGCAGTATAGCTCAATTTGACATAAATTCATTTTTTTTACCATTTTTTAAAATCTTTTTTGAGGAAACCAAAGGACAAATCACAAGGAAAAGCCCGCAAGAATCCACCCAAAAAAGGGGAAAAAAAAAGGAAGACCGGGTCAACTGGGGGGAGCCCTTTCTGGTAGAGCTGGAGAGGTCGGGGATACCACGGGTTTGGAAAACGGGCCCCAAAAACAGAAGAGAGGGAAAAAATTTCATTGGTGGTCTATACCCATTTTGGGATGAGGACGAAAAAAGAACTTGAATTTGGTTTAAAAACCCCAATCGGGGGAAATGATATAAAAAAACTTCCAAATTTATTGACGGTACAGCCAATTTAAGGCTTCTTCATCGCAAAGGGGTCAATCAATCCTAGTGAAGTTAAAATTTTCTATTGTCCCATTTCACCTATAAAAACCCACTTTAACTCCGCCCTAAGGCTCTGAAGATTTTTTTTTTTGGCCAATTTTTGCTCAAAAATTTCTGCAATACGTTTTTTTTTCTGCTCTTTTTTACTAAATAAAATGAAAAATGGCATGATTTTTCCCCATAAATTTAACAAACTGTCCCCACAAATATTAATATATACTTTTTATCAAAAAAAATAGTCTTAAAAAGAGAGGGTTCAAAAACCCCAACAAGCTCGTCCCTCCCGTCAAAAAGGGTTCTTTACTTTTAGTAAATTCTGTAGTTCGCTTCACTGAATTTTAACTGAAAGGGTTTTAAAAAAAAAAGAAAAAAAAGGGAAAAATTTAAATAAATTTATTATGACAAAATAATAAAAGCTTTTTCTAATTTTTTTTTTTAAAAAACAAACAGTAAAAATAATTCTTTTAAAAAAAAAAAAATCCAAACAAATAACAAAAAAAAAAAAAAAAAACTTTTTTGGTCTATATGGTAAAAACTGCTTGCAAATACAAGCCTTTAAGGGTGTACTGTACAAAAAAGAATAAATGAAACACCAATGGTTAAAAATTTGCCACTTATTACAAGCATCAAAATATAAAAAAAAAAATAAATAAAAACAAACAAAACAAGCATCCAAACATTCCAAAAAAAATAAAATCAAAACCAACAAAATAATTAATAATATTAAAAACCCCAAAAAAAGAATCTGGAAAAAAAGGGTTTTGCTTGAATTAAAGGGGTTCGATTGTTGTTGGGTTATACTTTAATCTAATTATCAAACTTCATGACAATATTTTTCCCCATTCGTTTTTTGTATTAACTTCCTGTAATCGTGAAAATCTGTTGTTTTACGACTTTTCCTTTTTTGTTCAGTTTGATATTTTACTCCCTTTGGTCTAAAAATAAAGGGGGAAAAAACTTTTTGATGATTTTAAATCTTATGTTATGGAAAACTTTAAATGTCCATGTACTATGAATGATTACTGGGTACCAGATAAATGAACTTATCCCGACTTTTTTGCAGTAAAAAAAGGATGCGTACAGCCCTTAAGGCTTATTTTTGCAAGGGAAAAGAATAAGATATCAGGAAGGCTAAAATTTGTCCCTTTTAAAAGCACCCCAAAAAAATTTTTTTAAAAAATTTTTTTTTTCCCTTTTTTATGTTCTCACTGGGTTTTAACCTGGGAAAAAATTAACATGGAAAAATACTTTTCTGTAAGAATATGAGCATTAAATAGTCAAAAATTTAAACCCGGGAATTTTACTTTTTTACAATTTATTTTCCCAAAAACTTAATAATTTTATTTTTTTTTTCTATCCATGTATTAAAAAAACCACAACATCTCCCGCCAATGAAACATTCCAACAAATAAACGTGTCAACCCCAAACGTTTTTCTTTTATAATAATCAAAATTTTTGGAAATAACAACCCGGGATTCGAAACAACACAAAAGGGTATGAAAGTCCCTTTTAAAAAAAATCGCAGTGATGGCAAATTCTAAAAGAAAAATTTGGATATTGACTTTAACTTGAAAACCAAAACCTAGCCACAGGCGCTGCATTTTCCTGAATTCATCAAAGTATGTCGCGTCAGACCCGGGGCAATTCTGCAAAAAGTCCACACACGAGCATGGTCTCTCACAAAATTTTTGTGATTTGTACACCAAAAGAATACTTCGATAATAATCAAAATAAAATAAAATAATGATAATAATAATTTAAGAGATGAGATGACGATGATAATAATAAAAAAAAAAATAATAATAATAATAATATTAATAACAAAATATAAAATAATATTTTTTTATTTATTCATCTTAACAACACCCTACCACATTATCTTTTTTGTCTGTAGTGTTCAATCATCCACTTTGTTAAAAAGGGAAACCTAAAACGTCCTTTTATTTTTCGTATACAAATTGAAGCTTACATTCAATTTCACATTTTTATTTATTCTTCGAGTTTTTTTTTTTCGAGGAAAACATTTACATTACATATAAACATCAAATTAAGAAATTAAGGAGCAGGCACCATTTTGGGATAAAATCAAACCGGGGGTGATGAAAGATCCAGACAAGAAAGAAAAAAATACAAAAAAAAACCCTCCCAAAAAATCAGTCTACCCGACTGGGGGTCGAACCCAACCTTTTGAAAACCCTCAATGTGCTACCTTTCACCGCAAAACTCCCAATACTGGAAAAAATTTTTTTACCTGTATTTTTCAGAGGGTACGGGTTTTTTGCTTGAACCCCGCTTCATAATCAAAGGTCTGAGGGTTTGTCCCCAGCAAGGTAACTGAAATTTTTTGGGGTGTTTTTTCTTGTTTTTTCATTCTTTTTTGTCCGGGACCTTTCATACACACTTGTTCATATCTAAATTAAATCCTTTTTTTTTTTTTTTTAAATTTCTTAAATTTTTTTCTCAGATTGCCAAAAAGGTCGCATGTATTTTAGGGATAGTTTGTCTGGGAAAACCTTACTCATTTTTTTTTAAAACTCAAAAAGAAAAGAGCATTTTATAAAACGAATACCACTAAACGTGCCAAATCGCTTTAAAAAAGGTGTCCCTGACCAACACAACACGTAAAATATAGAACAAGACATAGCCTGTTAAATTTTTTTTTTCGACAGAGACAAAACCCGTTAAACACCAGGGACCCCTTTTACACCTGATAAGGTGACAAATGTGGGGAAAGCCTTTTCCAAGGATTTAACTATGCACCGGTGAGGGCCCAACCCAAAGGGCCTCCTTTTCCCAAAGCGGTGTCACACCACTAGACCACAAGCCGCACAAAAAAGACTGCAATCCAAAGCCAGGGTCATCACCACTCACTCTCATTCCCCATACCAAAGTCGTCTGGGGGAACTACTTGGGGATCCAGTTCCCACCCTTGTTACACTCTCATCATTTTTGGATTTCTGTATGGACTTGTACAGCACTTTCCTTTCTTCCTCTTTTTATCTTACCACATTTTCCATTGCTTAATTCCAAATTTTTATACCGCAAAGAAAAAAGCAAGAATAAGTGAGTAGAAAAGGGGCGAAGACAAATTTGACCCTCTTTTCATAACAGTACATGCGGGAAAGAACCCGATACTAAAAGCCAAATTTAAAACTAACTTTTTCAAAAAATTTTAACTATTGCTACAAGCTTTAAATTGACATTTATTTTCTTCAAAAAAACATACAAACTCTTGCAAGGGGAATTTCCGGCCATAAAACTCCATTTTCAGCATCTTAAAACATTCCAAAAATAATACCTTTTGAGATGAGGGGTCACAAAATAAAAAAAACTTTGCAGATTTGGGGGGGGGCAACCCAAACCTACTATTTCAAAACAAACCTTTTTACCACGAGAGAGGGGGCCTACTATCAATGCAATCCACCAAAACCCAAAAAAGTGGGTTTCAAACGTATAAATATCTTTTAGCATCTCCGCGACTTTTTGAGGGCATGGGTCACACAAAAACCACAGTTTATCGGGGAACACAGTTTAACTTATAGTTTTGTTTTCAAAATAAAAAAAAACATAGTTATTATCAATTAATTGCCCCCTCCACTTACTTTTCTATTTATATTCACAAAGAAAAAGCGCATAGAAAATAAACATAAGGGCCTGGAACCAGAGTTGTTCAGTTTCAGTAGCTTTAAATGGACAAAAAAATTTAGAAATACGGCGTACCCGCCCTTTCCCGGGGGTAGGCATTCAATGCCGGGGTACTTCAAAAAGATCCGTTCAAGAACCATTCAACAAAGCCCCGCCCAATTCCCGTCTCGTGTGCTGAATCGATTCGCCCACCATAACTGGCAAAAGGGGTAGTTTTGGTACCACAGTCGAAATCAATGATCGGCGTCTCTAAAAAGTCAAACCAGGGGTGCAATTGTTTTAAAATAATTTTTTAAAAAAGGGATACAACAGTTAAAAAAAAACATTTTCATAAAAAAACCCCCCTGCAGCCAAGAAAATATTTTATTTTTTATTGTCTCTTTTGTTTTTCGGTTTTCCTTTGATCAAATAAAAAAAAATAAAAAATAATAATTTTTTTAATGAAAAAATAGAAACGTGTCTATCACTTGAAATGAAAAAAATAATGGGTCACTAACTTTTGAGGGAAAATTTTAAATGGGAAAAGTTTTTTACTAATTTTCTTTTAAATATTGTTTTAAATCGGGGAACAATAAATAAAAAAAAAATCCGGACAATTTATCCAAAAATTCTTTTGGCTGATTAATAAAATGGAAAAGGCTTGAAACTAAGGATCCTTTAAAATTAAATCAAACATAAAAGAGGGGGGGGCACAAAAATTTCCTTACCCGACTTATTGGGAAAACAAATATCCATTTGAAAATTTTAAAAATCGAAAAAATTAAAAATCTAATTAAAGGAAAAAGAATGTGTTTTAAAAAAAAAAAGATAATACATCTGCTCCCAAAACGAAAAAAAAAAATTTTTTTTCCGCCTTTCTTCTTTTAAAAAAAATTCAATAACAGTAGTTTAGAAAAATTTTTTTATACCCAAAAACCTGTCAAAACCCAAAACAAACATAAAAAAATCCCCAAAATTTAATTCACAAACCGAAAAGGGTTTTTTAAAAAAAAATTAAAAATTTATTCTTTTGCTAGACCTTTAAACCACTACTCACACCTTTTCAAATTTTTTCCCCAAATCAGCTTACCCACACAAAAGATTTTTTTAAAATCAAAAATCTCTCTACAAAACAAAATTTTTTAAATT
>NW_027627069.1:0-5522 GCF_034508935.2 Berghia stephanieae
AATAAATTTTTTTATTGACAAAAAACATGAAGAGCCATTGTTTAATAATCCAACTAAACAATTAGCTGGTTAATAATGAAAGTATAATAAAAAAGAGTTGAGAAAGGCAGACATATTGTCAAAGTATTTAATATGTTTCAACTGTGCTTGGAAAATATAGATACACCAACAGGGTTTCAGTAAACCTTTTTTAAACCCAACTCTTTAAATCCTACACCAGGCCAAAAAACTACAAAACAATTTTTTTTATCATACGATTTGGAATATAAACGGTTGTCATTGAACAATATGAACTTCAACTTGCAAACTGAAATTTATAGTTTAACAAAAAAATTTGATAAACATTACGATGCAAGAGAATTTGGACAAAATGCGAGATCAAAAGTATAACCCCAAACAGAGTATTTTATTTTTCCTGGAAACGCATCATTTTCACTTTTTGTCAAATAAAAAACAAACGACTTCAAATGTGAATGGCTATCAATAAATTATCCTTCAAAATATAACGAGGAAGGTTTAAATAGTGTTATTGTTGGCGAAGTCCACTGCAAAAGAAAAATTTTAACAACAAAAACTGGGAAAGATCTCACTGGTGTAAAACAGTGTTGTCCTTGTCCTGAATATTGTATTGCGCCTAACAGATGCAGGTTTTCTCTTTTGTGGCAAATGTGTTTTGTCCACCACAAAATATGTTGATGTGAAGCATTTTGAGATGGTGCCAACTGTGGGATAAACGCTATACAAATGTTATGATTTTTTTTTAATGTAAAATACTTACCACAAATAAATCATGTGATATGGAACTTTGTTTGCACCCACTTTCGGCTCTGAGTTGGAGTCTATATAGAAAATAAAAACAACAAAAAAAAAAGCTGAAGACTTTCATGTGCAAGTTTTTCTCTAAACCCCTTAAACAAAAAATCATGCCCTCTTGTGCTGTAAAAGGATTTTTTAAAAATTATTTACCTTATGACTATTGTCCTTTGGAAAAAAAAAGAAAATTAAGTCCGAAACCTTCTGGCTATTTTCTTTTAAATTTCAAGAACGTCAGAGTTGGCAAGGGAGGACGGAAAATAATTCCAGAAACCAATCTGTCTAAAATCTACCCAAATTTTGGATAGTTTTTCGTTCAAAGATTCAGGTACAGTCCATTTTAGGATAATCGCAATACCTTGGATCATCGAAAATGTTGGGATTAACCGAAATTCAGTTTCCTGTCCACTATTTCAAACATTTTACACATTTATTGTCAACTCAAACCAGTAAATAAATTCTTAGTCCACACATACAGAGCAATTTGATTGAAACAAAAACCCAAATATGGAAAGCCTTTTGTAGATTTGTAAACCCAAAAAGCAGCTATGAAGCAAGCCGATATCTTATTCAGATTGGAAGAAGTTTCAATTTTTTTCTCAACAAATTCAACATTGTCAGAGTTAAGAGATTAGCCTTAATGAGAGACAATAAGCTCTCACCAAACTCGTTGGTACAATGCCAGTTGGTTAATCCTAAAAACAAAGGATATCGCTCAGTCTCTCTTTATAACTGTCATTTATAACCTGTTGTCAAGATTATGACCAGCCCCCCCCCTCTTCTATTTAATGGCCCCCGATGACGTCACAAACCCATACTGCAGAGCCCGCCCTCTTTCGACTTAACAGAGTGGGTGACACACTACTGTGCAATTAAATCCTGCTCACTCTCGATTTCTTCAACCTGTCACGATTTCATCCATGATAAAATTTTAAATCATGATATACTGTTTGATTTCTTGAATTTACCACTTTTTAAAAACCGAAGTTTGTTTGCAATTAACCCAGTGACTTTTTATATAGAATTATTTTCCATTGCTTAGGAAATATTGTGATTAACGAAAGTTGCGATTTTAAAAGAGTTGCAATTATCCGGAGTGGACTGTAATAGTATTACACATCATGATCAAAAAAAAAAAAAAAAAAAAAAGCAAAACTATGTGTACCTAAATGTTTATTCCTTTCCTCATCAAATTACATTCTTACCATTAACAAACATTAGATCACATCAAAAGGGTTGTCTGGATTGACAGCAAGACATTTTTCAGGTTTTAAAGCTCAAATCTCTCTGATCTGAAGTTACAAAAGAAATAGCATATTCTCAAAATTAACTATGATTTTGTGATGCTGTGATATGGCATACTGTATGCATAAAGCAAGATGCAAGACGGTTTAAGTTTAAATTTATTTTATATTCTTTTCAAAAATCCCTTCTAGTTTTGCCAAAATAAAATAAACACGAGAAGTGTTGAGTTGGATAAAGTAAAAAATAAAAGTAGTGTGGTATAGTAGTATAGTGTAGTAGTTAAAGAAGATCTTACTCACTAGTGTGAATCTACAGTCTACAGAGTTCCCGAATTATCTGACTCCACCTTCCAAAGACTGCTGACAAGTGACAATCATCAATCGGTGTGTGTGTGATTGTGATGTCTACCCCATTGAAAAACTTAAATCAACGTGATGTAATAAGAAGGCCAATAACTTTCCATTTAAAATTTTCTCGGGTTCTTCAAGATGCCTCCAGCATCAATTTTCCCCCGAGCCCTAGAGTTAGTTTGGAATCAGCAAGTGACGAAAAAATACTTGGGCCCATAGAGAGGCGTCCCTCGGCCACCTCTCCCCAAGTTTGTTATCAATAATCATTTGGGTTTTTGAAAAATATGAAACACAGCGGTTCTTTTTAAAAAAATTTTTGTAGATCAAAATATAATGTTAGGTATTGCATTTTAAAAACTCTTCAGACATGAAGGGCAACTTGACGTCTAGACCAAATCATTTCGAAGATCGATATGGCAACAGCAACGCCTGGAAAGGGGATTTAAATGCGGATTGGATTCTACTGCTATGACAGAAGATGCCCCCTTTCACGACGTCGGAGGTTCAATGGCACGGGCATAACATGCTACTCAATAATGGGTTTGAAAAGCGTTTGACTAAAAATTAAAGCTGAAAACTGATAACCACCTACTACTGACTTGCGGGGAGTGAGTCCCGAGGCCTCTTTATGCGCAAATTTGACAAAATATTTTTCAGAAAAAAAGATTATTTGTTTGTTGTCTCTTGTCCCCAAGAAAAGAATCCGGACCAAGATTCGAAAAATTTTGTTTCTAAAAAAAAGTTTATAATTGTATTTTCTTGTTCATTCCTCATTTCAAAACTTTCACAAAATTTTATATTATTTTTTTTATTACTATAAAAACCCATAAAAATCTCTAAAATTTTAGAGAAAATTTCGGAAAGATATATTGCCTCATATTGAAATATATCGATAAAAAAATGGCCCCCAAATTGTATTTTTTTTCAGGCGGTCCCCTTTATTGCCCCAACGTAAAAATTTTTGGCATAACTTTCTTATGTGGTGTTTAAAAATAACTTCAAATTGTTTTCAATTATATACCCTTGACGGTTGGGTTGCAACTTTAAACTAAAAATAGAAAAGTGAATGTGTAGAGGTCAAATCAATAGGGGGACCGGATTTTGGTCCCCCTTTTGGTAAGTACTGTAAAATGAACTAATGGGGTACCAAAAGTCTCCATCCGGTATTAATAATATAATATAAATATATATATATTTATATTTATATAATTATATTAGATATTTTAAAATTTTATATATATAAATTTATATATTATATATAATTTATTTATATTATATATATGTATATGTGTTGTGTGTGCGTGTTTGTATTGTTTGGTGTGTATTGAGTGTGTATGTGGGGTTTTTTGTTTGCCCACAAATGAGAAAAAAGAGACACGGTCAAAACCCAAAATTGATTATCTGTAAATTTTTAAATTTAATTTATTATTATTATTTTTATTTTATTTTTATTATTTTTTTATTATTATTATTATTTTTATTATTACTATTATTATCACCATCATCATCATCATCATCATCATCATATCAATTATTTTTATTATTATTTTTTTATTATTTTATTATTATTATTATTATTATTATTGCTTTGCTTTATTATTGTACTTGCTTGGGTTTTTTTTATTGGAAATAATTATTAGTGTGAGTTTATTGGCAATTCCCTAAAAATAAAAACTTTTGAATTAAAATTAAATGATTAGGCTGTCCGAAAACAAACATGAACAATAAAGTTCGAATACAGCCATTAAATTTTTTCCCCCTCTCTACAGCATGTTCAGTTACAGCCATATGGTATTTTATTTGTTATCTACAAGCCTTCGTCATAGGGAAAAGTAACGTTCCCATTATTTATTTTTTTCAAATTCGCCATGCTTATAAATGAAGATTTTGAAGGGGAACGTTATCGCAGAAGGGGTGGATTTTTTTTTGATGCTTTCTTTAAGCAGAAAATTTCATCGGGATTTTTGATAAGTTTTTTGTTTGGGTTTTAAAGGTATAGGTTTCTCGAGGAATGCGAATCCAGCTTGATTAAATTTTGTTTGCCCAAAGAGAGAACGCATTTTTCTCCTTTTGTTGGGTGTCCAACTTATTATCGACGATCAAGGGAACCCCAACGCAACGTGACTTATTTGCAGGTTGTAACCCTTTTGGGCTCATTGTTGTAATGGAAAACTAAAAATAAAAAAAAAATGACGCAAAAAAATTGTTATTACAAAAACGTTAAAATAGGCCCCTAAGTGGTCGGATGTCAAATTTTGAAAATTATATGAATACGTGCCCCAACGTGTCAAAAACTTTTCAAACCCGATCTTTCACACGAAGTTCCCGCTCTGAGACGCTTAAACAATTTGGAGGTTATCAATCAGCTGTGTGGTCTAGTGGTATGTCACTCCTTTCGGATCGGGTCCCGGGGCGAACCCCGCCGGCGCATGTTGAGTCCTTGGAAAAGGCTCTTTACTATTTCTTCACCGTACTAGGGGTTAAATGAGTACCCGGTCGTCAAAAGCGTTGTCTCTGTCGAAAAAAATGTAATATCGCCTAAAAAGCGTCATGTCTCGTTCTACATGTTCCCCGTTGCTGTTGGTCAGGGACCCTTGTAAAGGACTTTGAACACGTTTTTGGTATTGCGCTATATAAAGTCATGTAAGTAAAAGAACGTATTTGAAGTAAAAAATTTTCTTGACCATTATTTTTTATTTGCATTTTGTGTATGGCGAAATTTTCCCTACAGTGTAGACAAAGTTTAGGAAATTACAAATTTTAAAAAACAGAACATTTTTTCTTGGTCACTAATTTGTCCTTTTTTGGCTATTTAAAAAGTTTTATGGGCTTAACCCCCAGCCCCAGGGCCCCTTTCCCTCTGTCAAAGTTTCTGTAGTATTTTGGGATTTTCAAAATTGACACAAAAATTTATTGGACTCAAACTAAAGAAAATTGGAATATATACGTTTATTTAATGTGTTGTCATGAAATTAAAAACGTACTTTTAAAAATATGAAATAATTTTTCTCCAAAAAAAATGTAAATATAGGGGTAAAAATATTTAAGCAAATCCGAGGTAATACTCTTCAACAGTCGTAACGTCACTTCCCTTCCCAATGACGCCTGGTAACT
>NW_027627070.1:0-5522 GCF_034508935.2 Berghia stephanieae
AAATATTAAAAAAATAATAAAAACAAACACAAAAGTTGAATCATAGGACAATTTTTCAAAAAACATATAGGAGTTTTGACAAATTTAAATAGGTCTGCCCACTACTCCCCTAAAACTTGAACACTTAGCTCAAACTCAACATTTCCCACCTTGTTTCCACTCTAAAACGAACAAAAACTCTACCGTATGAGCTATCCACGAACAAAAAATTCGTTTCAAATCAGTCTTTCCCTAGACTCTCTCTCTCACCGATTTCGGGAGCCGCGGGTTCACCAAACCCCCATCGCGAAGGCCCGGGCCGCAGTTAAGTTTAAATAGCCAATTTCTAAACCAAACATAATATAAAATAAAAACGATTGGGACTTGGTATGCCCCTTTTGTGGGGTGAATTTTAATTCAGAAAAGGATGGGCAGGCACTTTTGTTTACATAGGGGAGCATAAATGACCTGATTTAAAAAGAATATTTTATTATTAATTTTATTTTTTTTTTACTTTCTTTCTCTTTTTAGAAAATATATTTGTTATTTTTTTTTTAATTTTTTTATTTTTTTTAATTTTTATAATATATACTTTTTAAATTAATAACCCCTATCTTTTTAAATTTAAAATTTGAAACCACCCTTTCCCACCCCCGATTCCCACTTTCATTCTCTCTCTCTCTCCTCTCTCCCCTCCTCTCTTCTCTCCCCTCTCTTTCCTCTCTCTCTCTCTCTCCTATCTTTTTCTGTCTTCTTTCCTCTCTCTATCATCTCTCCTCCTTTCCTCTATCCTCTCCCTTTGCACACACACACCAAAAAACAACACCACCACACAAACCATACACAGCACGCAAAGCACTTTACACTTTTTCCGCCTATATTATTATGAAAATCTAATAAAGTTTTTATGTATTTTGTTTTCTTGATAAGGGCCAAGGGCCCAAACCGTTTGTTTTTCATCATGATCATTTTTCCCCTTTTTTTTTTTTCTCCATTTTATTTACTCATTTTGGGACCCCTATTTTTTAGGGACTAAAAAGAATGTTTTTCCGTTTTCATCCCCCAAAAACCAAAACTTACTTAATTTGTTTATTCATTATCCAATTTTTTTACTTCTTTTTTACCCTCGCATGTAACATCAGCCGTCAATGTTTTGGGCCCTGTCCAGCACGTCTAATTTTTTTCGGGGACGAAAAAGTAGTTTCGGGAAAAAAAAATTTCCTAGGGTTAGAGAAGTTGACGAAATAAAAACGCGAGTGTTTTGCTGAATTTGGGTTTAAAACCGGCAGAATCTCTTACATCAAGGGTGTAGAGACACGAAAAAATCTAACAATTTGAGACGCACTCCTGCCAAAAGTAAGTCAATCATTTCTCTATCACACTCACCTCATTAGAATAGGGGACAAAGGATCATTTACTGATTAATTATTCCGCGAGTGGGCCGCTCCTCCCTTTCGGACCAAAAAAAAACCCTCACGATAGCCTTCTTATCGAAAGGGTGAAAAAAGGTTCCCACACTACAGTTCTTCACTGCTTTATCACACAAAAAATCGATCGTTTTTCCCTTCCCGTTTATTGATACCCAATTCGAATCAAAAACAAGGAATTTTTTTTCTGAATCGTTTTAGTGGTTAATTATGGACAATTTAAATTCTTTTTCTACCTGCAACAGTGGCAGAAACTAGGGACTTTGAAATTTGAAGACATTTTAGCATTACAAAATGTTGTAATTGAATTGTTTTAAAAAAATTTCGAGCAAAAGTTTTGAATGCGAGACGTAATTCGGGGAAAAATGACTCAGACTATTAATTGAAACCCAAATCAAGTTGATGTAAATATTGAACGAGGAACATTGAGGAAAACCATCGTGTTGTTTAATGAATTTTCAAAAATAACCATGATTTTTTTCCTCGGAAAAAAAACCAGCGTTAGCAAAATGTTTGAGACATAGACCACCGGTTTATTAAACTGTCAGAAAGTCAAGGGGGGATTTTTCCTCAAAAGATTTAAACCCAACCCCTTTTTGATCGAACCAAATCAAAATAAAAGTCTTCGCCAATTTTCCACACCAAAGGTCAGTGGAACGCGGTTGGCGAACTCTTTCGGGATTCTGGCTGTTGCTCTTGGATCAAAAATTAAAACCCAAAATATTGGCAACGCCACAAGGCTACTGCTTAAACCGAAATAGGGGTTTAAATTCAAAGAACAAAAGCATCCCTTTCCATTATTTTTAGGGGAAAAAACCATATAACCTTGCAACTTTTTGGGGCTAAATTTTGCTCTAAAACCCCAAATTTGAGAAATTGGGGAAAAGAAGCAAAAGGGTTTTTCAAAAGGAACCCGCCCCTCTTGTTTTTTTTTCCCGAAAGGAAATTTCTTACAAGAAGAAGGGAAAATTTAAATGTGGTTGGATGGAAAAATTTTTTATTAAATTTAATTTTGAAATTTCCCCCTTCCCGAAATTTATCACTATTGGTGGTCGCTGGGCGTTAAAGAACGGACCCAATGAGAACCAAAACAATTGCCGATTTTTTCGCAAAGGGGCCCATTTCAAACCGGGATTGACTATTTTTAACATTTTTCCCCCCCCGGGGAAAAATTTGGGTCAGTTCAAACGTTACAAAAGATCTTACAATTTCCAAAAAGGGTGAAAATCCGCGTACCTTTTGCACCGATTGATTCAATTTAAAGTAAACAACCTAGGGTTACAAAAACGAGACAAAAATTATTTCCAAACAAGGGGGAAAAAATTGGACTTATTTTTACAAGGTTTTTTGAGTGAAAAAGAATTCGCCCAATCCAAGTAACCCAGGTTACACCATCTTAAGTAAAAATGAAAGAGTTGTCAAATCGCAAGTTCAACAGGTCTGGCTGACACTAATAAACAAAATAAAAAGTTCATATAAAGATTAAAATTCACCACTAAATTAACACCGAAAAAAATTCAACCCAAAAAGGGTTCAAAACTTTTTTTCCGTCTTTGGGGTGAAATTTGACGATTTTGTCACCTTAAAGGCCCATTTGACGACTTTTCAAATTCGGTTTCGGAATTTGATGAAATCTTAAAATTTTTGCATAAAATTGAGTTTTTGAGCATTTTATTTCAATGGTAAAAAATAAAGTAAAAAATAATAAAAAATTTAAAATTAAAATAATAAAATAATAATTAATAATAAAAATAATAATAAAAAAAGTAATAATATAATAAATAATAAAAATAATAATAATAAAAATAATAATAATAAAAATTAAAATTTTAAAAATAAAATAAAAAAATAAAATAAAATAATAATAGTAATAATTTATTCATTTAAAAAAAATGGACTGGGTTACAAAGGGGCTTAAAAATGTATAAACCAAAGTTAAATCTATGCTACAATGTTTAATATACCCAAATGAAAAAATTAAAAAAGATACAACCCAAAAAACCCAAAATAGCAACACTTAAAATTTTAATTTTAAAAATTATTAGGCCTACCTCGGGCCCTTGAGTGTATTTCAAAAGATAGATTTATTCGAATCACAGTTGCGCTTAAAAATTTCAAACACCATTGGCAAAAAAAAATTTAAAGGTACGCGTTGTCTTTTTTTTTAAAATATAAGGCACGGCTCCTCAGGGAAACAAAATATTTTTGTAAAAGGGGGTGATCGCCATTTTTCATAACTTTCCTCCATTTTACTTAAAAAAATCTTTTTAACATTTCTTCCCATAGGAAGTTGGGTGAGTAAACTCGAAATTTTTAAAAGAAAAACTGGAAAAATTTTTCCAAAAAAAGTCAAATTTCACCAAAAAAAAACCCGAAAAAATTCGAAAAATTTTGAACCAAATTTTTAATTTTTGAACATACAGTGTTACAAAACTCGGAAAACGGTTTAAACTCCCAAAATTTTAGGCAAAAATTTGAAATTTTATCAAATCTCAAAACTCGGGAAAAAAAAAAAATGGGCAAAGTCACCCACAAAAAAAATTTAAAAAATCAAAAATTTCGAAATCCCAAGTTTTACTTTTTGATTTTAAAACTTGAAAAAAATCAAAATCATTGTTTTATGCAAAAAAATCAATATTTTTATGAAAAATTCGAAAACTCGGAACTTTAAAAAAACGAAAAAATTTTACCCAAAACGGAAAAAATTTAAAATTTTGAAATCGAAATTTCTTTTTAAACGTTGAAACTCAAAAAGGGCCCAAAAACGACAATTTCTGCAAAAATTTAAGATTTTATCAAACTTTAAAAATCGTCAAATTTTTCCCAAAACACGTGATTATGATAGAGGCAAAGTATTTTTTTGAAAAATATTGAAATGTTTTTTTAACCTGAAAAAATTTTTTCATAGCTGTTTTTTTGATTTTAAAAACCAGGACAACGAAAAGATTGAAATAAATGCATCAGCTTGCCAATAAGCAACCACAGCCCAAGGGGCCCCAGAGTTGATTAATAGGTGTAAAAAAAATGGCACCTATTTCTTGGAAGGTAAAACCCACTCTTCGGGGGATGGAATTAAAACCCTTTGGAAATTTTGGGCTAGGGGCTAGTGGTATCCCGGGTTTCGGATGGGAAGGCCGGGTTTTCGAGCCGCTAGTTTATTCCTTGGAAAAGGCTCTTTACTCCTTCTCTCATCGAACTAGGTAAAAAATGATACCGGGCCGTTTAACAGCGTTTCTTTGTCGAAAAAAAATTATTACGCATCTGCGTCATGTCTTGCCCCTTAATGTTAAATGTTCTGTTGACCAGGGACCCCTTGTAAAGCGGGTTTTTAGCACTTTAGTGGATATTGCGCTATATAAAAACTCTTTTTTTTAAAATTTAATTTCGGTTAAGAGGGTTGGCATCTTATTTTCTAGTCTAAATATTGGGGGGGGCGCGTCAAAAATATACTTTCCTCGCTCTTTTATGTCCTTTAACCAAGAATTTACCTAACACCTCTAAGAAATCTTATGCCACAATTAAAGTATTAAACCATTCATTATTGGGACGAAAAGGACTGGTTACATACCACCCCAAGGGTTTTTGGTCCAAAGGTAAGGTTTGATATCACACTTTTCCCCCAAGAAGAAAGAAATTAAAATCCTCACTTATTGTTATGGTTTTAGCCACCATTTTAATTAGTTTTTCACTAAATTCCTTTAAACAAACATAAAATTTAAGGCACTCATTTTGTGTTTTGGGATTTAAATCCGGGTGGTGGGAAAATTGTGAGTTTTTTGATTAACGCGAGCACAATTGTTTTCCACTCATTGGCAACTGGGAAGCTATTGAATGGACCTTTTTAACTATTATACTTAAAAAAACGGTTGACGTCACCATGTCTTTGTTATTTTTTTTTGTTTCGTTTTTTTTTGGGGGTTTTTGTTTGCTTATTTTTGCCCCCTGTTTTTGTGTAATTTTCCCCTAAAAGTATTAACCAACTAAAACGTTTAACGTTTTTTATTGGCCGTTATTTTCCGAGGCAAGTTTGATTTTCTTGGGCCCGCCCATGTTTTTTTTATTTTTGGGGATCGATCCAACCGTACTCAATGGGCGGATTCAACTAGCATGCGCGCT
>NW_027627071.1:0-5523 GCF_034508935.2 Berghia stephanieae
TGTAAAAATTTAAATTTTAAAAACGAAAAATTTTTCCAAAAAAAATAAAATCAAAATTTAAAACCCAAAAATTTTTTTTTTTTGTAAAAAACCAAACCCCCAAAAAAAAAAAAAATTTTAAATTTAAATTTTTTAAAAAAATTTTTAAATTTAAAAAAGTAATTTCCAAATTTAAAAAGGAAAATTTTAAAAAAAATTAAAATTTTTTTTTGGGAATTTGAAAAAAAAAAATTTAAAAAAATAAAATTTTAAAAAAACTTTTAAAAAATCAAATTTCCCCCCCCCTTTTTAAAAAAAAAAAAAGAAAAAAAAAAAGGAAACCCCAAATTTTTTTTCAAAAAAGAAAAAATTTTAAAAGATTTTCAAAAAATTCGGAATTTAAAATTTAAAAAAAAAAAAAAAAATTTTTAAAAAAAAAAAGGGAAAAAAAAAATTTTTAATTAAAATTAATTTTAAAAGAAAAAAAAAGCCCAAAAACTTTTAAAAATTAAGATTCCCAATTTTGAAAAAAAAAAAAATCCCCCCCCCCCCAAAAAAAAAAAAAAATAAAAAATTTTAAAATTTTAAAAATTTTAATTTTTTAAATTTAAATCCAAGTTTTAAAAAAAAATTAAAAAAATGAATTTTGAAAAATGGAAATTTTAAAGGGAAAAAAACCCCCCCCCCCCCCAAAAAAAAAAAAAAAAAAAAAAATTTTTTTTTTAAATTTTTTTCCAAAAAGGGAAAACTCAAAATTAAGGGATCTTTTTGGGAAAAAAAATTTTAAAAATTTTGGAATTCCTTTTAAAAAAAAGGGAAAAAAAAAAAAAAAATAAAAAAATTTTAAAAAAATTTAACCAAATTTTGGGGAACTTTAAAAAAGAAGTTTTAATTTGAAAATTTTTGGAAAAAAAATTCAAATTTCCCCCAAAAAAAAAAAAAAAAAAAAAATTTAAACTAAATTTAATTTTAAAATTTAATCAAAATTAAAATTTTTTCATGAAAAAATTTTTTTTAAATCGGAAATTTTAATTAAAAAAAAAAATTTAAATTTTAAAAAAAAAAAAAAATAAAAAAATTTTAAATTTTTTAAAACCCCAAACCCCCCCCCCCCAAAAAAAAAAGGAAAAAAAATTGGGCAAAAATTTTTAAATTAAATTTTTCCCCCCCCCCCCCCAAAAAAAAAAAATTAATTTTTTAAAAAAAATTTTTTAAAATTTAAAAAACAAAATCCAAAACCCCCCCAAAAAAAAAATTTTAAAGTGAAAAGGGGGAATTGAAAAACCCAAATTCCCCCCCCTCAAAAAAAAAAAAAAAATAAAAAAAAAAAAAAATTTTTTTTTCAAAAAAAATTTTTTCAAAATTAAAAAAAAATTTTTAAAAACCTTTTTTAAAAAATTTTAAAAATTTTTTTAAAATCGGAAATTTAAAAAAAAAAAAAAAATTTTAAAAAAAAAAAAATTTCCCCAAAAAAAAAAAAATTTAAAAGCCCAAAATTTCAAAAAACCCCTTTTTAAAAATTGGTTTTAAAAAAATTAAATTTAAAAAAAAAAAAAAAAATAAAAAACAAAAATCCAAAAATTTTAAAATTTTATTTTTAAAATTAAAAATCTAAAACGCTATTTTAAAAAAATTTAAAAAATCCCCAAAGGGGAAAATCGGAAAATTTTAAAAAAAAATTCCCCCCCCCCCCCCAAAAAAAAAAAAAAAAAAAAGAAAAAAATCCCCCCCAAAAAATTTAATTTTAAAATTTTTCCCCAAAAGCAAAAATTTCATCAAAAATTTGGGTTTTTATTGTTAAATAAAAATTTTTAAAAAAACCCCAAATCCCCCCCCCCCAAAACCCCCCCCCCCCCAAAAAAAAACAAAAAATTAAAATTTTCCCAAAAAATTTTTTTTTTTTTTAAATTTGAAAATTTTTAAAAAATTTCTCAAAAAATTTTTTAAAATTTTTTCTTTTTTTAAAAACCCAAAAAAGAAAAAACTAAAAAAAAAAAAAATAAAAAAATTAATTTTTTTTAAATAAAACTTAACATCTAAATTGAAATGAATAAGTGAAAACGGAAATTGAAAAAACGAAAATTTCCCAAAAAGTGGAAAATCGAAATTCAAAAATCCAAAATTTATTTTGATCTTGAAACTCCGAGATGCCAAATCGCATTTAAACAAAAAATTGAAAAAAAAATTTCCAAAAATCGAAATTAAAAAAAAAATTTCCCCCCCAAAAAAACAAAACAAAAAACGGAAATATAATAAATTGAAATTCAAAATTTCTTTAAAATTGGAATTTGAAAGATCTCAAAACCATTCATGCAAAAATCGATTTTCAAACTTAAACTCAAATTTGAAAAACGTCCAATTTACCAAAAAAAACTTAAAAAATAAAAATTTTTAATCCAAATTAAAATTTTCAAAATTGTCAAATCAAAATTCAAAATAATTTCATGCAAAAATCGAAATTTAAATTCGAAAATTTACTTTAAATTAAATAAAAAACAAAATATCTGTAACCAAATTAAATTTCAAATTGAAATCAAGATTAATGATTTACCAATTCCCAATAAAAACGAAAGAAAATAATCAAATACTTAACGTCTAATTTCACCATAAAAGGAGAAAAATCGCAATTCAAAAATCAAAATTTTATTTTTGATCATTGTAAAACTCTGAAGATGCTCAAGACGACTATTTCAACAAAATTTGAAGATTCCATCAGATTGTCGAAAACTCGAAATTTGAAAAATCGTCAATTCCCCCCCCCCCCCCAAAAAAAAAAAAAACGTGAAAAATATGAAAAATCTGGAAACTTCCAAATTCTACTTTCTAAACATTGTGAATCTCGAAAAGATGCTCAAAACGACTCTTTCATGCAAAATTCGATGATTTTGTATACTGTGAAAACTGGGAAATTTGAAAAAATCGTCAAATTTAACAGAAAAAAAACGTGAAAAAATCAAAAATCTGTAAACTCCTAAATTATTATTTTTCAACATTGTGAAACTCGAAAGACGTTTAAAATCGACTCTTCATGCAAAAATTCGAAGATTTCATCAGATTGTCGAAAATTCGGAAATTTGAAAAAATCGTCAAATTTCACCAAAAACGTGGAAAAATCGAAAATTTCAAAATCCAAAATTTAATTTTTGATCATTGTAAAACTCTGAAGATGCTCAAAGCGACTATTTCAAGCAAAAATTGAAGATTCATCAGATTGTCGAAAACTCGGAATTTGAAAAAATCCTCAAATTCCCCCCCCCCCCCCCTCAAAAAAAAAAAAACGTGAAATAAATGAAAAATCTGGAAACTCCAAAATTCTACTTTCTAACATTGTGAATCTCGAAAGATGCTCAAAACGACTCTTTCATGCAAAATTCGATGATTTTGTCATACTGTTGAAAACTCGGAAATTTGAAAAAATCGTCAAATTTCAACGAAAAAAAAGTAAAAAAAAATCAAAAATCTGGAAACTCCTAAATTATTATTTTTCAACATTGTGAAACTCGAAAGACGTTCAAAATCGACTCTTTCATGCAAAAATTCGAAGATTTCATCAGATTGTCGAAAATTCGGAAATTTGAAAAAATCGTCAAATTTCACATAAAAACGTGGAAAAATCGAAAATTTCAAAAATCCAAAATTTTAATTTGACATGTAAAACTCGAAATGTAAACGACTTTAAGCAAAAATAATTCAATTGTCGAAAACTCGAATTAAAAAAAAATCCAAAAAAAAAAAAAAATGAAAATCTGGAAACTCCAAAATTCTACTTTCTAAACATTGTGAATCTCGAAAGATGCTCAAAGGACTTTCATGCAAAAATTCGATGATTTTTCATACTGTAAACTCGGAATTTGAAAAATCGCAAATTCACGAAAAAAAACGTGAAAAAAACAAAAATCTGTAAACTCCTAAATATTATTTTTCACATGTGAAACTCGAAAGACTTCAAAATCGACTTTCATGCAAAAATTCGAAGATTTCATCAGATTGTCGAAAATCGGAAATTGAAAAAATCGTCAAATTTCACCATAAAACGTGGAAAAATCGAAATTTCAAAAATCCAAAATTTTAATTTTGATCATTGTAAAACTCTGAAGATGCTCAAAGCGACTATTTCAAGCAAAAATTGAAGATTCATCAGATTGTCGAAACTCGGAAATTTGAAAAATCGTCAAATTCCCCCCCCCCCCCCCCTCAAAAAAAAAACTGAAAAAAAGAAAATTGGAACTCCAAATTCTACTTTCTAAACATTGTGAATCTCGAAAGATGCTCAAAACGGACTCTTTCATGCAAAAATTCGATGATTTTGTCATACTGTTGAAAACTCGGAATTTGAAAAAATCGTCAAATTTAAAACTGAAAAAAAAAAAAATCTGTAAACTCCTAAATTATTATTTTTCAACATTGTGAACTCGAAGACTTCAAAATACTCTTTCATGCAAAAATTCGAAGATTCATCAATTGTCGAAAATTCGGAAATTTGAAAAAATCGTCAAAATTTTAACCATAAAACGTGGAAAAATCGAAAATTTCAAAAATCCAAAATTTTAATTTTTGATCATTGTAAAACTCTGAAGATGCTCAAAGTCGACTATTTCAAGCAAAAAATTGAAGATTCATCAGATTGTCGAAAACTCGGAAATTTGAAAAATCGTCAATTCCCCCCCCCCCCCCCCCCTAAAAAAAAAAAAACGTGAAAAAAATGAAAAATCTGGAAACTCCAAAATTCTACTTTCTAAACATTGTGAATCTCGAAAGATGCTCAAAACGGACCATTTCATGCAAAAATTCGATGATTTTGTCATACTGTTGAAAACTCGGAAATTTGAAAAAATCGTCAAATTTCACCGAAAAAAAACGTGAAAAAAATCAAAAATCTGGAAACTCCTAAATTATTATTTTTCAACATTGTGAAACTCGAAAGACGTTTCAAAATCGACTCTTTCATGCAAAAATTCGAAGATTTCATCAGATTGTTGAAAATTCGAAATTTGAAAAAATCGTCAAATTTCACCATAAAACGTGGAAAAATCGAAAAATTTCAAAATCCAAAATTTTAATTTTTGATCATTGTAAAACTCTGAAGATGCTCAAAGTCGACTATTTCAAGCAAAAATTGAAGATTTCATCAATTGTCGAAAACTCGGAAATTTGAAAAAATCGTCAAATTTCCGCCCCCCCCCCCCCCTCAAAAAAAAAAAACGTGAAAAAAAGGAAAAATCTGGAAACTCCAAAATTCTACTTTCTAAACATTGTGAATCTCGACAGATGCTCAAAACGGACACTTTCTTGCAAAAATTCGATTATTTTGTCATACTGTTGAAAACTCGGAAATTTGAAAAAATCGTCAAATTTACCGAAAAAAAACGTGAAAAAATCAAAAATCTGTAAACTCCTAAATTATTATTTTCAACTTGTGAAACTCGAAAGACGTTCAAAATCGACTCTTTCATGCAAAAAGTCGAAGATTTCATAGATTGTCGAAAATTCGGAAAAATTTGAAAAAAATCGTAAAAATTTTACCAAAAAGTGGAAAAAACGAAA
>NW_027627072.1:0-5518 GCF_034508935.2 Berghia stephanieae
AGCAAAGATTCAGAAGAAATTCTTTTTATCCACTTACACAGCTGTTTCCCTTACTTCGTACGTCGAGGATTGTTCCCTGCAACACTATCAGAATATTTTTGTCCTGATTTTATTTGGACATCGTGTACAGTTGTGAGAAAAGCTTTTCATTTAGACCTCAGTTACTAATTTCTATCCGGACTTCCAAATTGATCACAATGATTTGTCTTTCTCATCAAATAAAGATGTCACAATATAACTTTCGCCATGTCCAAATACAGAAACATAATATCACTAATGAGATTGGTGGAATGCGCGTGCATGACGGAGGTGTATAATAAAAACTGTATCCGTTAAGATACACCGTCAACGGAGGTGCATAAAAACACTACGTATCTAGATCTAGAGAGCTGAGCCGGTGTTACCAATACTTAGCTTCTATAACCATGACAAATCATTCGTTTGGACAGAAAAATAAATAAAAACTTACCGCTTACCGTCAAAAGCAGTTTAGATTTGAAGATGCATTTGTTTTCTATCAAAAAACATTCGTAATGGACAATCCTTGATGAATTTCAAAAGTGTGTTGAAATTATATCCTAAATTGTTTTCATGATTAAATTCCTCGCGAAATTGTGTGGGCCCCGTTTCTGTTATCAAGGTTCCGCCTAGCCAGATCATTTTTGAGTAAGAGACCAAACTAGCTATAGCAAGAAAGCCAGATTCCTCGGCAGGAGCCCAAATACCACCAAACCCACCTTAGCCTCGCGAAAACTCTTTAGATTTGTTAAACAATTTAGATAGGATAAGAAAATTCGTATATATAGAAGCAATTAGCAAATGCAATCTGTGGCGTTAGCACGTGGCCAAACCAAATTTTGGGAGGCCAATGCTTGGGAAAAGGCCAAATTTCTCAAATTTTGGCCACCAGGAGGCCAAACTAGCAACCCTGGCCCCAGGTTTTTAAAAAAGTTTATTGGGAAAAAGAATACGGAACAAAGTGTCCATAGATAGGTATGCAATTTGGTGCATTAGTGCAGTAAAAAGGCCTTTTTTTCTTTTATTCAATAAACTTGACTGCTGGTGGACCCTAGGCCTCTCTACAACGCTACAAGTCCAAGAAATAATACTCACTTTTTCTCTGCTCCAACGAAAATATCTACCCAGAGCTGCCAACCTCATCTGATGAGAATGTGTACAATGGGACCTCAAAATGGGGGAGATTTCATAAAAATGGGTACAATCCTGAAATCGATGGAAACCAACCATTGTGAAAGTAAGAGGAAGGTAAACTTACATAAAGTCACACCGCACAAGCTCAATTGCAGCAAACAATAATGTTCCCAAGACTATAATCCAATCCTTTCAGAATTCAACCTCCCAGCATGAAGATCATAATTGGTAAAAAATATATGAATATCCACTTGGTCACCAAGGTTTCTCAATAGGCTAGTAATAATACTAAAGAAAACTGAAGCAACTCCATACACATGAAAATGGGTACAATCTTGGGGAAATGTGTACAAGCGTACAATCGCTGAAAATGCGTACAATTCCGCATTTTATTGCGGTAGGTTGGCAGCTCTGTCTACCCCCTACCGGTCTAATTATTTGTAGCAGACGACAAATTTCTCAAAACGGTCACGTGACACTGTAAAAACAACACAGGAAGTCCATGAAAGCTATTTACGGCATTTCCTTTGAACCGTGTAAACAACAAAATTCGTTTTCATTCGACTCAACGGGTCAGATTGGCCGGTATTTTTTAACGAACTAAAGTTCTGAAAAATCAAAATGTTTCTTAGAAAGGTGAAAGATGCTAGTTTTTTGAAACAGAGGTAGGTTTTTAAAAAAAATCTTTATATTTTACGTGAATGCATGCTCAAGGCGAGTTGGACGTGCAGCGGAGGTTGGTAGGCCAAAGGCCCACCTCTCTAGCTAGATATTATTATTGTCAATAACAAAATTTTCATCAGCCCTGAATACCAAGAAGAAGAAGAAGAAGAAGAAGAAGAAGAAGAAGAAGAAGAAGAAGAAGAGAAGAAGAGGAGGAGGAGGAAATGGAGGAGAAGAAGAAGAAGACAATCTTTTTCTGGACGTCTAGATTCTAGGCTAAGGTAGACGGTCTACTTTTTTTCTCCGCCTCCGCTCACCTTGCACTTCGTGGGGTGTCTCTGCCTCCTCCAAAACGACGCTTTCCCTGTTGGCGTTTTATCACCAGATGAAATGTCTGCAAATCTGGAATTGAACATGTCTGAGTATGTAGGATCAATGTACTGACATAAGTGAAAAAAAATATCATTGAAAACGTTCGATGTTTTTTGTTCGCTGTTTCTACACTTTGCCTTTGGTACTCTGTTTTCTTTTACAAAGTGCGGCCCGGAAATTGAAGTCAAAACTGGAGATAATTTTTCCAGCTGGCTAATACTTGAAAAAGTTGATTACCGCATTGCTCTAACCGATATCATTGTGTGATATTAAAGAAACCGAAAGAAAAAAGTTTGATTATTTTGATCCTTTGACATATAAATTTCTAAAAATCCTATGACATTATAAGTGACTAGGAACAATTTGCAAAATCAAACAATTTTTCTTTCTTTTTCATTAGTTTCTAGAACCAAGGACAGAATACTACCTTACTTACAGTTACGATAAATTATGGTACCCATTGAATATTTACTGCTATGACTAAGATACAACAGCGTTGAATTTTTAATCAGAAATTTAGTTTGCTTTTTGTACTTTTGAAGCTTAATTTTTTTTTTTTTTTTTTAACATTACAAACCAGCAACTCTACATCTTGGTCTTGACACAAAACAAACTGAAGACACTGATATATTACTTTTGGTAACCTGGTGGGAACAATTAAAGCTGGTAATATGCATGTTTTGAAACCATATTATTTCAGAATTCTGTCGAAGTGTGATGGACGGAATCTAATGTAAAACAAGACAAGAAATCAAGACTTCCAACAAAATGATGTCTCTGTATTTTTTAACTGTTATCTTACACGATTTTATGCTGTGTATGCAGTGAATTCGCTTGTTCAAGGAAACTTGCAAAGTAACCTAGAGAGCAGAAAATTGAGTCCATTTTATGAAGGTAATGAGTGTGTCGGTGAATGATGAAAGTCATTTTGTCTGTTGTTTGTCCTTAATAATAATTATATAATGTTAATGTTAGTGTAATTAGTAGACTAAAATGCTGTGATTATTGCCAGACATGTCTGTCAATATCGCTGAACGATTATTGCCAGATACTGTCTTGCATAACGATGGACGATTAGATTTATTCATAGACACTTTTTTTTGAAAAACTCTGCTCATTTAAACATTTCTCCTCCACATTCCAGAATCTGGAAACTTTTTAATGCACATTCACATAGAAATAAAGTAAAGTTAATAACATATCAATAAAAGTATAAAATTACCCAACACTACATCAGTTGGTGAACAGAAGGAAACTATAGGTACACAATATACGTCGACATTGATGTGGATATTGTGTCCGAATTGTTAACTTGACTGCCTTAAAAGACTTGTCAGAATCGATGCTGTGTGTTCAAATCCAGACTCTGCCGCTTTTTATTTCTTGTCTTCTTTCTACAGAGCATTGCAAATGATAAATGACCCCCCCCCCCCCCCCCCCCCCCCCCCCCTTTTTTTTTTTTTTTAAATATTTTTCTCTCTCTCTCTTTTGGTTCCATTCTATAGAATGTTGAAAATTGTAATATTCATCCCTTTCCGTTCTCAAAAAGTGCAAATTACAATATAAATAAATTAAAATAAAACAAACCATCAAACAATATTCAGAGGGCGACCAGATCTGTGTAACTTAAAATTCATATTAATTTGGACAATTTCAGAGGCGATTTAGAAACAAAACTTACTAAAAATTCAATGATTTCTCCAGACCAGTGGAATAGTTGTCTCATCGAAACCTTGACAAACATGCGCCATTCCAAACAAGGACCGTCACCAACCGCAAGTATGCTCCGTGGTATAACGTCGGACGTTAAAGAAGCTAAAACGAAGTGTCGGAGAGCAGAAAGACGGCTGAAAACATCAGGCCTTACGATTCATCGTGAAATATTCAAGAACGCATTTCGTGCCTGGAAGACAACAAATAAAAAAGGCAAAGACCACGTATTTTCTTTCAAAATTCGAAACTTCTAAATCTTGTAAACAATTATTTAACATCTGCAATGATCTACTTGGACGTGAAAGATGCACTTCATTACCATCTACAACCAATCAAAGAGACTTGCCAAACACATTTGTCAACTTTTTTAAAGACAAAATCCATAACATTCGTTCAGAACTAGATCGGCATGAACCATTTATAGATACAAATACATTCTGTGGTATCCCTTTAGACAAGTTCCAACCAGTTTCACCTAGTTTCATAAACGAGTTGATAAAAAAAGCCCCCATTAAATCCTGCGACCTTGATCCCCTACCAGCACAGCTTTTTGGCCAGCTCCATCGATACATTATTACCATCCATTACATCAATCATAAATACATCCATACTGACTGGCGAAGTTCCATCGTGCTTTAAAAATGGCCCTCGTCAAACCACTTCTGAAGAAACCATCACTGACCACAATATATTAAACAATTATCGTCCTGTATCAAATTTACCTTTTTGTCAAAACATTTGGAGAAGGTAGTTCTTACACAATTAAACATCTCATCTTAAGAACAACAGGTTTGGAACAACCCTTTCAGTCAGCCTACAAACATCAACACAGTACTGAAACGGCACTTCTTAAAATCTTTAATGACTTGTTACAGAGGTGCCATAACATCCCGCGATCCGCGGAATCATCCCGCGAAATTGCCTTTCATTCCGCGATCCCACGATCCTGCTTCATATTCCGCTTTTTTTTTCGACCGGACCGATAGTTTTAAAGAAAATTTATGTGAACGGTGAAGGGTGACTTTAGACGCATTGTCTTGATATCCGATTCTCTTGGCCTACGAGTACGATTACCTAGAGACATGAATCCGACGCAAACAATGTCAAAGCCTTTTAAGGTATCGATTCTAAAATTTCAGTTTTCACGAGTTGATCAAAGTAAAGTATCAAGTCGCCCAACCTAGCCTTCGACACCCGCGTTGGTCAATCGGTCATTTAGCGCCAGTTGCCTATAGCGTCGGTCAAATCATTCATGCATTCCTTCTTGTTGCAGTAGAAGACATCCTCGCGCCTCTCCTATTCTGTTTAATTTGGATTCTCGTGCTGTGGTTTATTCAGTGACTGATTTATAATTGAATTAAGAGTTTATAAAGTGCTTTTTCAGATTTCATTCTTACGGAACGTGTCACATTTGGACTTGTGCTGTAGGTGATTGATTTCGTTAGACAGTCAGTCTATCTATATACTATTTATACTATCTCTAAATCCGATTGTTTTAGATCTCTAACTTCAAATAACTATTATTATAGTATAGATACTAAGCTAAACTGATATGTAAATTCAGCTTGATCGGATCTGATAACCTTACGTTTGAAAAATGGCCCGCCAGCGAAAACCT